>NC_057720.1:92899126-92903769 GCF_004010195.1 Chiloscyllium plagiosum | reverse complement strand
AGGGAAAACAGCCCCAGCCTGTTCAGCCTCTCCCTGTAGCTCAAATCTTCCAACCCTGGCAACATCCTTGTAAATCTTTTCTGAACCTTTTCAAGTTTTACAACATCTTTCCGATAGGAAGGAGACCTGAAGTGCATGAAATATTCCAACAGTGGCCTAACCAATGTCCTGTACAGCTGCAACATGGTACTGAGGGAATACCACACTGTCGAACGGCCAGCACAGAGGGACTGCAATATTGAGGGAATGCTGCACTGTTTCAGGTCAATATTGAGGGAATGCTGCACTGTTTCAGGTCAATACTGAGGGAATGCTGCACTGTTGGAGGGTCAGTACAGAAGGAGTGCAGTACTAAGGGAGTGCTGCACTGTGGGGTGTTCAGTAGTGAAGGAGTGCGGTACTGAGGGAGTGCTGTATGTTGGAGGGTCAGTACTAATAATGCTGCACTGTGACGGGTCAATACTGAGGGTGTACTGCACTGTTGGAGTGTCAGCACTGAGTGAGTGCTGCAGTGATGGAGGGTCGGCACTCAGGAAGCGGCTTACTATTGAAGGGTCAATACTGAGTAAGTGCTGCACTTATGGAGGGTCAGAACTGAGGGAATACAGTAATGATGGAGTGCTACATAGTTGGAGGGTCAGTACGGAAGAAGTGTTGCACTGTCAGAGGGTCAGTACTGAGAGAATACCACACTGTCAGAGATTCACTACAGAGGGAGTGCAGTATTGATGGAGGGTTGCACAGTTGGAGGGTCAGTACTGGGGGAGTGCTGCACTATCAGAGGGTCAGTACTGAGGGAATGTAGTAATGACAGAGTGTTGCACAGTCGGAGGGTCAGTACTGAGGGAGTGCTGAGCTGTCATGGGTCAGTAATGAGGGAGTGCTGCACTGTCAGAAGGTCAGTACCGAGCGAGTGCAGTACTGTGGGAATGCCACACTGTTGGAGGATCAGTACTGAAGGAGTGTCACACTGTTGGAGAGTCAGTGCTGCACTGTTGGATGGTCAGTATTGAGGGAATGCCACACTTTTGGAGGTACAGAATGGAGGGAGTGCCACACTGTCGGAGGTTCAGTACTGTGGGAATGCAGTACTAAGGAAATGCTGTTTGTTTGGAGGGTCACTACTGAGAGAGTGCTGCATTGTCATAAGTCAGTACTGAGGGAATGCTGCACTGTCAGAGGGTCAATGCTGAGAGAGTGCTACACTGGCGAAAGTTCAGTACTGAGGGAGTGCTGCACTGTCACGGGTCAGCATGGAGGGAGTGCTGCACTTTCAGAAGGTCAGTACTGAGGGAGTGCAGTACCGAGGGGGTTCTGCACTGTCGGAGGGTCAGTACTGAGGGAGTGCTGCACTGTGACAGGGCAGTACTGAGGGAGAGCCACACTGTCGGAGGGTCAGTAATGAAGGAGCGTTGCAGGGATGGAGAATCGGTATTGATGGAGCAGCCCACTGTCAGAGGGTCAATACTGTGCGACTGCTGCACTGACGGAGGGTCAGTACGGAGGGAATTCAGTACTGAGTGAGTGCTGAGCGGTCGAAGGGTCAGTACTGAGCGAATGTTGTGCTGTCAGAGGGTCAGCACAGAGGAAGTGTAGTACTGAGGAAGTTCTGCACTGTCTGAGGGTCAGTTCTGAGGGTATAGAGTACTGAGGGAGTGCAGTACTGATGCAGTGCTGCACTATTTGAGGGTCAGTAAGAATGCCCCACTGTTGGATGGTCAACACTGAGGCAGATTGCATTGTTGGAGGGTCAGTGTTGAGCAAATGTTGCACTGTCAGACGGTCAGTACAGAGGAATTCCAATACATAGGGAGTGCTGAACTGTCGGAGGGTCAGTACTCAGGGAGCACCGCACTATCTGAGGATCAGTTCTGAGGGAGTTCTGCATGATCAGAGGGTCAGTACTGAGGAAAAGCTGCAATGTTGGATGGTCAGTGCTGAGGGAGGACTGCACCATCATGGGTCAGTACTGATGGAATGCTGCACTGCCCTGCATCAGTACTGAGGGAGTTCTGCGCTGCCAGAGGGTCAGTACTGAGGGAGTTCTGCGCTGCCAGAGGGTCAGTGCTGAGGGAGTATCACACTGCCTGAGGGTCAGTACTGAGGGAGTATCGCACTGCCTGAGGGTCAGTACTGAGGGAGTATCGCACTTCCTGAGGGTCAGTACTGAGGGAGTTCTGCGCTGCCAGAGGGTCAGTACTGAGGGAGTTCTGCGCTACCAGAGGGTCAGTGCTGAGGGAGTATCGCACTGCCTGAGGGTCAGTACTGAGGGAGTATTGCACTGCCTGAGGGTCAGTACTGAGGGAGTATCGCACTGCCTGAGGGTCAGTACTGAGGGAGTATCGCACTAGCATGGGTCAGTAATGAGGGAGTGCAATGCTGTTGGAAGGTCAGTACCGAGGGAATGCAGTACTGAGGGAGCGCCATACTGTTGGAGGGTCAGCACTGAGGGAGCAATGCACTGTTGGAGGGTCAGTACTGAACGGGTGCCACACTGACACAAGTCAGTACTGAGTGAATGTTGCACTGTCAGAGGGTCAGTACAGACGGAATACAGAACTGAGAGAGTGCTACATTGTTGGAGGGTCAGTACTGAGAGAGTGCTACACTGTCGGAGGATCAGTACTGAGGGAGTGCAGTACTGAGGAAGCACTGCACTGTCACTGGTCAATACTGAGTGAACGCTGCATTCTCACAGGGTCAGTACTGAGGGAGTGCTGCACCATCACAAAGTCAACACTGAGGGAGTGCCGCACTGTTGCAGGGTCAGCGCTGAGGGAACGCCGCACTATCTGAGGCTCACTGCTGAGGGAGTGCCGCACTATCAGAGAGTAAGTACTCAGGGGGCGCCACACTTTTGGAGGGTCAGTGCTGAGGGACTGCTGCACTGTTGGAGGGTCAATACAGAGGGAACACAGTACTAAGGGAATACTGCACTCTCGGAAAGTCAGTACTGGGAGGGCTGCAAGGTCAGAGGGACTGCCTTTCAGATTGGACGATCTAATGTCTGCCCTGTCAGGAACCAGTTAACAATGTCATGGTCCCATTAGAAGAAGAGCAGTGGACTTCCCCTGGCGTCCAGTCAATATTTAACACCAAATCATATAGAACATAGAACATAGAACATAGAACATAGAATATAGAAGAATACAGCGCAGTACAGGCCCTTCGGCCCTCGATGTAGCGCCGATCCAAGCCCACCTAACCTACACTAGCCCACTATCCTCCATATGCCTATCCAATGCCCGCTTAAATGCCCATAATGAGGGAGAGTCCACCACTGCTACTGGCAGGGCATTCCACGAACTCACGACTCGCTGAGTAAAGAACATACCCGTACCATCTGTCCTATACCTACCCCCCCCCCTTAATTTAAAGCTATGCCCCCTCATAATAGCTGACTCCATACGAGGAAAAAGATTCTCACTGTCGACCCTATCTAAACCCCTAATCATCTTATACACCTCTATCAAGTCACCCCAAACCTTCTTTTCTCCAATGAAAACAACCCCAAGTGCCTCAGCCTTTCCTCATACAATCTTTCTACCATACCAGGCAACATCCTGGTAAACCTCCTCTGCACCCGTTCCAGTGCCTCCACATCCTTCCAATAGTATGGCGACCAAAACTGCACACAATACTCCAGATGCGGCCGCAACAGAGTCTTATACAACTGCATCATGACCTCAGGACTCCGGAACTCAATTCCTCTACAAATAAAAGCCAGTACGCCATATGCCTTCCTCACCGCACTATTTACCTGGGTGGCAACTTTCAGAGATCTGTGTACATGGACACCAAGATCCCTCTGCTCATCCACACTACCAAGTATCCGACCATTAGCCCAGTACCCCATCTTTATTGATGAGGCACAGCGGCAACACGGAAGGAAAGAAAAGGAAGGAAATCCTGCTCTCCACATCTCACTGACTCTTGGCTCATTCTGTCCATCTATGAAAGATCTGCCCTGTTCAGTCACATGAAGTCCCAAGGTGGAAACTCCTAGAAACCCACATAGATTTCCCCCTGAACTAACTGCTGACCTCCACAAGGGGTAATGTGTCCAGTCATCCTGGGCCAGGAGGAGGGGATGGTGTGAGTTTCTAACCTGAACTGACAGTGATGGATTTTATAAACTTGTATTACAGGATACTACAGGTGGGTATTCAGATGGTAATCTCAGTCATTGTAACACCTAACTCTGTTTGAATTAGTCAATTCATCAGGACTTGGACATTTGCATTGTGTGTGAGTATTGTATTCCATCCGAATCCCATTTGCTGCATAAAAGTTCTCCTTTGAATCTTCCCAAACCTTTAATGTGTGTCCTGTAATCCTTATATAATGAGCTGATGGGTATAAGTTTGTGCGAAGATTTGTAGCTCGGGTGCTCGTTGCTGTGGTTCTGTTCCCCGAGCTGGAAGTTTTTGTTGCAAACGTTTCATCCCCTGGCTAAGGCGACATCATCAGTGCTTGGGAGCTTCCTGCGAAGCGCTTCTTTGATGTTTTCTCCGGTGTTTATAGTGGTCTGTCCCTGCCGCTTCCAGTTGTCAGTTTCAGCTGTCCACTGTAGTGGTTGGTATATTGGGTCCAGGTCGATGTGTTTGTTGATGGAGTTTGTGGATGAATGCCATGCCTCTAGG
>NC_057720.1:92810950-92897287 GCF_004010195.1 Chiloscyllium plagiosum | reverse complement strand
GGGGGGAGGGGAAATGAGGAAACTGGTGAAATCCGAGTTCATCCACAAGAGTTTGATAAGAGGAAATTAGCTGTGCTAATCCCTTCACTACAGCAGGGTACTTAATTGGTTATAATGCTTTTTGAGGCATCTAATGGTTTGATTTATTGTTGTCACGTGAACGAAGATGCAGTGAAAAGCATTTTTTGCCTGCTATCCAGGCAAATCATACCTTCTATAAGTACATCAGGGTAATAGAACAAAATGCAGAATATAGTGTTAGAGACATAGTGAAAGATCAACTCTAATAGGTGAGAGGGTCATTCAGAAGTCTGACAACAGCAGAGAAGGAGCTGTTCTTGAATGTGTTGGTATGTGTATTCAAACCTTTGTATCTTCAGGTTCAGATGGAAGAGGGTGGAGGACAGTAAAACTGGGGTGGGAGGGATCGTTGATTATGTTGGCTGTTGTTGCAAGACAACGCAAAGTATAGATTAGATTCCCTTACAGTGTGCAAACAGGCCCTCCGGCCCACATCAACCCGCTGAAGAGTAACCCACCCAGCCAGACCCATTTCCCTCTGTCTAATGCACCTAATACTATGGGTAATTTAGCATGGGCAATTCACCTGATCTGCACATCTTTGGACTGTGGGAGGAAACCCACGCTGACACGGGGGGAATGTGCAAACTCCACACAGGCGGTCGCCTGAGGCTGGAATCAAACGTGGGTCCCTGGTGCTGTGAGGCAGCAGTGCTAACCACTGAGCCACCGTGCTGCCTCAAGACAGAGTCCATAGATGGAAGGCTGGTTTGCCTGAAGGACTGGGCTGTGTTCACGACTCGCTGTAATTTCTAGTGGTCTTGTGTACTGCAGTTGCCATACCATGGTGTGATGCATCTAAATAGGATGCTTTCTGTGGTGCATCTATAAACATTTGTGGACATACCAAATTTCCGTATCTTCCTAAAGAAGTAGAAGAGTTGTTGTACTTGCTTAAGCACGGCATCAAAGTGGATGGACCAGGGCAGACTGTTGGTGACGTTTATTCCTAGGAACTTGAAGTTCTCAACTATCTCCATATCAGCACCATTGATACAGACAAGGGCATGTCCTCCATTCCGTTTCCTGAAGTCAATGGTTATAAAAAGTGCTATGTAAATGCAACTGTTTCCTTGTGTCATGTGAGAGTTATTAAATTAGAAAACCCTGATGTCTAATACTTGCCTCTAATCCCTCATCCTAAAAGTATGAAGGACACTATATAATTATGTTTTTGATTTAAAGATAATCTGGTAGAGTTTGTAAGTGTCTGAAAGGGGTAACATTGAGGAGTGCTTGAAGCACCACTCACTATGATGGTATCAGGCAGACCTTGTGTGAGAACAGACTATAAGATGTGGGACCAGATGTTGGCCATTCAGCCCATTGATTCTGCTCCAACATTCAATGAGACCATGACAGATCTGATCATCTGCAACTCCTTTTTCCCGCCTTTTCCCCATAACCCTTCTGGGTAAAAATAAAAATCTGAATATCTCAGATTTGAATATACTTAATGACCTAGCCTCAATGGCCCTTTGCAGGAAAGAATTCCATCAATGCACTAGCCTCTGAGAGAATGAATTCATCCTCACCTTGATCAGAAAAACCTTCAATTCTGTTGCCACACCAGATAACTTACCCATTCAATTTGAAAATGTTGCATTTTGAAACCCTGATGGCATTAACTTGAAACTCAGCCAACCATTCCTGATGAAGGGCTTTTGCCCGAAACGTCGATTTTCCTGCTCCTCGGATGCTGCCTGACCCGCTGTGCTTTTCCAGCACCACTCTGATCGAAACTTAAGCATTGCTGAAAATGTGTTGCTGGAAAAGCGTAGCAGGTCAGGCAGCATCCAGGGAACAGGAGAATCGACGTTTCGGGCATAAGCCCTTCTTAAGCATTCACAATGCCGATAATGGGGATATATCAATGAAAGCAACACTATTGAAACTGAATGATGAGATGTCAGCTGGAGGGGATGGCCCCCAGTTCAGGAGTTGCATTTTTATTTGACTCTCAAACTACGAGTCCTGGCATCAGCCAAAGTAGAGTGTGTTTTAACGCGGCACTAATTGTCGATAGTGCCGTTACATTCCAGTTTCCCCCACTGTGTGATCAACACCCCCAACCCCTTGCTGCTGGTGGTAAAAATTGAATATGTCAGAAATATCAGTGATGGGAATTCAGCAAATGGGTTCCACCCACCATTTTAAAAGTCAGCAAAGTCTCCCTAATTCCAGCCTGTTACCTCTGGTCCTGTTGTCACAGATTCCGAAGAATGCAAGGAGCAGGGGTAGGTCATCTGGCCCATCAAAACTGCTCAGCCATTCAGTAAGATCATAGCTGATCTTTTCATGGGCTCAACTCCACCTACCTGCCTGCTCACCATAACCTCTAATTCCTTTACTGTTCAAAAATCTTTGCCTTAAAAATATTCAACAAGACAGCCTCAACTGCTTCATTGGGCAGGGACTTCCACAGATTCACGACTGTTTGGCGCGGCACGGTGGCTCAGTGGTTAGCACTGCTGCCTCACAGTACCAACGACCCAGGTTCGATTCCAATCTTGGACGACTTGTCTGTGTGGAGTTTGCACATTCTCCTCGTGTCTGCGTGGGTTTCCTCTGAAGCTATGGTTTCCTCCCACAGTCCAAGGGTGTGCAGGTTAGCTGGACTGGCCATGCTAAATTGCCCATAGTGTTCTGAGATATGTAGGTAAGGTGGCTTAGCCATGGGAAATGCAGGGTTACTGGGATAGGGTTGGGGGGGTGGGGGTGAGTCTGAGTGGAGAGTTAGTTTGGACTTGTTAAGGCGACTGACCTGTTTCCACACAGTGAGATTCTATACATCTGCTTCCCACCCACCTGAACATTAGAGATTGTTTAGTGTCTTCTAACCTTATTACAGGAAACTTACTCAGTCAATTTCCCCATTCGAAAATAAGACCTCAGGTGAGGAAACTGAAGTCTGAGTCACAGCAAACTAGGATGCAGATAATAAAGAAAGTGAATGGGATGTTAGCTTTTATAGCTAATGGAATAAAATATGAAGGTAAGGAAGTATTGTTGCAGCTTTACATCATATTGGTGAGACCACACCTGAAGTACTGTACGCAGTTTTGGTCCCCTTATTTGAGGAAAGATGTAGTGGCATTGGGGGCAGTTCAGAGGAGGTTCACTAGATTGATCCCAGAGATGAGGGGTTTGTCGTATGAAGAGAGATTGAACAGTGTAGGCGTAAACTATCTGGTATTTAGAAGAATGAGGGGATATCGAATTCATGTCTGATAAAAGGCGTGGATAAAATAGACGTGGAATAGATGCTTCCTATTGTGGGACATTCCAGGGTGAGAGGTCATTCTCTCAGGATAAGGAGTAGCAAATTTCAAACAGAGTTGAGGAGAAACTATTTCTCCCAGTGGGTTGCGAATGCTTGGAATTCGCTACCCCAAAGTGCGGTGGATGCTGGGACAGTGAGTAAATTTATGGAGGGGTTAGACGGGTTTTTAGTTGGTACTGGGTTGAAGGGATAAGGAGAGAAGGCAGAAAAATGGGGGGGTTAGGAGCATATCCGCCATGATCGAATGGTGGAGCAGACTTGACGGGCCGAATGGCCTAATTCTTATGAACTCTTACGAACTTATGAAGTTTGGGCAAGTAGTTACTGGGTGCAGGAGAGAGGGAGATGTTGGTCAGGATCTCACATGGAGAAACATGCATGGAGTTATTTGTAGAGTGATTTTGGCAAGGCCCCAGTCTATTCTTCCAGCATCCAGCGTTGTTACTATCGGGTACGGATCTGAGTGTCGAGTCTGACGCAATATCTGTCCTGCTAGCAGTGATGGAGTCAGCAGCAGGAATGTACTATCTGATCCCGACTGCAACCGACAGTTAATGCTCAGCCACAGAAGCAGGGCGACAGGAAAAACTGAGTACATTGCGAGCTTTACAAGATCTGGGAAAAGAGGGTCAGAGAGGGCATGAACAGAACTGGGAAGTGTCCAGCGGTTATAAAAAGCCTAGCCAGTGGGAGTGTTATAAATAACTCCAAACTTAGAATGAGGTACATTTACTGAACCACAACCACATCCCAGTATTAAAGTATTCGAGGAACATGAGAGGAAAAGTCATGTAATACCCAATATCACATATCAAATTCTGTTCAATACACTGATGCTGACGCTGACTCCATTTGAATGCATCATGTTCCTCTGATAGCCAATGTTTCACAGACACTGTCATTCTAACATCTCGTGTTTAATGTTCAATACACTGTCCAATAGTGTTAATAAACACACTGCCTGATATACAATGTTTTATATATACAGACACTGTAACATGTAATGCTTAATGTACACAGATTCTCTAAAATTTAGTGTTTTATATAAACATGCTATCTAACATAGTCTTTAATATACATACACAGCCTCATACGCAATGCTTAATCTATACAAACACTGTTACATGTCATGTTTAATATATAAGTACTGCTAAATACACGATGTTTGATATGCATATACAGTTTAATACATGTTTAACATTCACATAATGCCTAAAATATAATGTTTAGAATACACATATTGTTAAACATAGTGTTTAATATATACACAGTAATATACTCACCATTCGATAGCCAGTGTTTAATATGAACTCATTGTCTAATGTATTGTTCAGAATACAGAACATCAAACTGCACAGGAGCTGGCCCTTTAGCCCACAGTGTTGTGGTAAACATGATGCCAAATTGAACTAACTCCTTCCGCCTACCCTTGGTCCATATCCCTCC
Source organism: Chiloscyllium plagiosum (assembly GCF_004010195.1). Classification (NCBI taxonomy): domain Eukaryota; kingdom Metazoa; phylum Chordata; class Chondrichthyes; order Orectolobiformes; family Hemiscylliidae; genus Chiloscyllium; species Chiloscyllium plagiosum. The sequence goes on along the minus strand of NC_057720.1, from coordinate 92,892,477 downwards.
TTTCATGTGCTTATTTAATAGCCCCTTAAATGGCCCAATCATATTTGCTTTCCACATTCCCTGGCAGCACGTTCCAGACTCCTACCACTCTCTGTGAAAAACTTACCCCTTACACCTCCTTTGAACTTTCCCCCACTCACCTTAAATGTGTGTCCCCTAACATTAGACATTTCATCTCTGGGAAAAAGATTCTGACTGTCCACCTGAATGTTTAATGTTTATAAATGGCCTAATATGTGATACTTATTGTCTACACACTGTCTAATAGTGCTTAGTGTATATGCAGTGTCTGATATACACTGTCTAATATAGTGTTTGATGTACACACACCATGTAATTTACATTCTAACAGTTCTCTCACTTGCTTTTTGATGTAGTAGTCTACCTGGCTCAGTCATTGCTAGAGACCTTGATGTTTCAAAATGTGTTCCCATCAGCTGATAGTAGGCTTGGCATGCTTGCCCTTTCCTCTCAGCCTCTCTGCAGCAATCCCTTCACTGACCAGAGAAGCTGGATGTTTCTGCTCAAGAGTTGTTTTGCCGAGATAGTCTAAGGTAGCGAATAGTCTTTCCCCAGTAATGGGACTCCACACATCATGCTGACTGGTGACTGACACTGAGTTTGCTGCACAGAAGCTAATGCAACGAACGAGGGGAGCCTCTGATACAATGGCAGATGTGTTCAAATGGGATACAGGACTGATGGCATCTCTGCACCATCCCCAAGTGTAGCAGCTCTTGACCAGCTGCCCCCCAAAATGCATTCCTTCACACATCCCTGGATCGGGTTTTGTGTGTCACGTGTCTGTCCATTTCCTGGCTGCCACTTCTTGAGACATGCCACTAACCTCACACAGTTCACATCACTTCCATATCCTGTGTTAAGTTCACTTTTCGAGATTGTGTCCCATTCAAATGGCCCAAGGAAGCCATTCAGTTCAAAAACAATTTGGGATGACCATATAATGAAGGTCAATCTCACCCCCCCTTGGACAGAATGAGGACAGAGAGCTGAAGTTCCATTTGCTCGAAATTGTTTAAGCACTCCTCTGCTCTCTCTGGTGCTCAAAGTCGCTGGCAAAGTGCTTTCAGCATTTCTGCCTGTCATGTTGCTTTATCCGTCTCCAGTTCTGTTGCTAGGAAACTTGACAACATTCTGGGCAGAGCTGCGAGCAAACAATGGGGAATGCTAGAAATGTTCCCTAAAGGAATGCCTCAGCCAATAGGTGGCATCATGGGGGCTCGGTTACTTGGCAATCTCTTGTTCTCTTTTTTTCTTTGAAACGGGGATAAACACTGTGCCAAGTGGATTGACTTTGCCCACAATTCTGACTTCCTGGGAGCTGCAGAGAAGAATTCACATGATCAAATGAAACTAAAGAGGGGGGGAGGGGGCACAGTGGCTCAGTGGTTAGTATTGCTTTCTCACAGTACCAGGGACCCAGTTTCAATTCCATCCTCAAATGACTGCCTGTGTGGAGTTTGCACATTCTCCCCCTGTTGGTGTGAGTTTCCTCAGGGTGCTCTGGGTTTCCTCCCAGAGTCCAAAGATGTGCAGACTAGATAGATTAGCCGTAGGAAATGCAGGGTTACAGAGGCGCGTCTGGGTGGGATGCTCTCAGAGGGTCAGTCTGGACTTGATAGATTGAATGGCCTGCTTCCACACTGTAGGGATTCTATGCTACACCTTTGGCTAATCAGCCTTAACATCAAATTGCATTTATGAAGCATTTTTAACATAATAAAAATTATATCCTATTTCTTTCTAAGCATATTATCAGTTATAATTTGACACTGAGACACAGAGATAATAGGAGTGATGGCGAAATGTTTGGTCAAGCAGATAGGTTTTATGTTACAATATTTATTGCAACACACTTAATTTTAACAAGAGCAGAGGAAAGAATCGGCAACGATGCAACTTTAACCTTCAAAACTCCCCAAAAACACACATTCACAATTTGTCCAAAAGATAAATGGTTTAACACTTGTACTAGGGTTGTGAATAAATTATAGACATGGTTCAAAATCCAAACATTAAAATAAATAATATTAAATTCTATATAAATTGCACACCATCCATCAGAACGCACATATACAGACACACAAGCATACACACACATATTCAAGCACACATATACAAACACACATGCATATGAAAACACACAGTCTCATATAAAGCACATACATAAATATACATATGCATCCACACACATGCACACACACACCTTCTCAGACACTCATACAAACACACAAACACATATACACATACATCACCATCATTGGCAGTCCCTCACAGATGAGGATGATTCTCTTCCACTCTCAGGGTGAGACTGTAGGTGGCTGTACTGACTATTGCGACTCTGTTACACTTGGGGAAGAAGGTGGTTGCGGGAAGGGGTGGATGGGGCATTGATGTGGCAGTGTGCTGCTTTCACTGTTATCGCCTGGCTTCTACTTTTTTCTGACAGCACACATACATATCAACAGTCACAGACATACAACATACATACTAACACACGCATGCACACACTGACACACACACACGCATTCTTGCACTTACATGCACATATACGTTGCTTCCCAAGTCCTTCTGAAACTTTTCCTATTGTTTTTTATATCTTTAGATAACTTTCTTTTGCGCTCTAGATCTCCTTATTGATCTTTTAATAATTGTTTTGCTGTTTTTGACATTTTCCCCAATCTTCTGATTGACCCCCAACTTTGAGAACGTTACATCTTTTCTTTGAGTTTGATACTTTCTTTGACTTATTAAGTTAATCACAGATGGGGTAGGCAATCATCAGGAATTTTTTTTTGTTTGATTCCACACTTTCTGGAATATCCCCTCAAATGCATCTTGACTAATCTAATGCCCCCTTAAACTAAATTGCCAGCCCACTTTCTGTAGCTCTGCTTTCATGTCTTCATACCTGCTCTTGTTTAAATTCAAAATAGTCTTGGACTCACACCTCTCTCCCTTAAACGTAATCACATTATGATCACTACTCCTTGAGGGACGTTTTCATTAGGACCCTTAGAGTCATACAACCTTTCAGCCCAGAGAGTTAATGCTGATCAACAAACACCAAACACCAAAGGTCCATGGCCTAACATGTCCTGACATTTTACGTGCTCATTCAAATATTTCTTAAGTTGTAAGAGTATCAACTTCCACTGTCCTCTCAGGCATCCCTTTCATGATTTCTACCACCGTCCGGGTGAAAACCTGTTTTCTAAGATGTCTTATAAACAAGGTACTCCTCATCTTAAACTTATTCCCTCTGGTCTTAGACACGTCTGTCTGGATCTCTCATAATGTTGTAAACCTCCAGCGGACTCTCCATCAGCCTCCTCTGCTCCAGGGAAATCAAACCCAGCCTAGCCAGTCTCTCCTCACAGTGTTTCATCCTGGACAACATCCTGGTGGAAAAAATTAAAATCTCCAGATGCTGGAAATCTGAAACAAAAGCAGAAATTGCTGGAAAAAAACTCAGCAGGTCTGGCAGCATCTGTGGAGGTAAAACAGAGTCAATGTGTTGGGTAGACCGATTTGATTAGATGCCCTACAGTGTGGAAACAGGCCCTTCGGCCCAACCAGTCCGTACTGACACGCCGAAGAGTTACCCAGCCAGACCCATTTCCCCTCTGACTAATGCACCTAACGCTAGGGATAATTTAGTATGGCTAATTCACCCGACTTGCACGTCTTTGGACCATGGGAGGAAATCCACACAGACACGGGGAGAATATGCAAACTCCATACAGACAGACACCCGAGGCTGGAATCGAACCCGGGAACCTGGTGCTGTGAGGCAGCAGTGCTAACCACTGAGCCACCGTGCCACCCAATGCTTCTTCAGAACTGGTAGTAACTTGGGAAAGGGAGTATTAATGCTGACGATGGGGTGAGGGGAGAGGGGCAGGAGTAAACAATAGATGGAGATAGAACTCATTAGTGGCTAACACTCGTTAGTGTGTTGCAGCAAGTCATGTGATGACAAAGTCTGGGGTGTGGGGGTTGGGATAAAGACATGCTCAGTCTCCAGAATTGTTGAACTCGATACTAAGTCCTGAATGCTACAGGGTCCCGAAATGGAAATTTAGACGCTATTCTTCCAGCCTGCATTTAGCTTCCTGGAGCAGCAACCATGAGACTGAGGTGAAGAGTTTTTGAGGGGATTTGAGGAAAATATTCTCACACAGAGAGTAGGGGAGGGGCATTTGGAACTCACTGCCTGAAAGGGTGGTGAATGTAAGAACCCTCACAATATTTAAGAAGTATTTAGATGAACACTTGGAATACCACGACGTACCAGGGGCCAATTGCTTGGAAATGGGATTAGAGTAGATGGACTTTTGATGACTGATGCAGACTTAATGGGCCGAAAGGCCTCTTTGCATGCTGTTACAAAAAAAAACTACAATAGTCTAATATACCTCATCATTCAACCATCTCCCCCAGACACTTTGAAACTGAGCTATTTACTTTGAAAAGGAATTGTAGGAATTAAGTCAAATGGGAGACATGGTGCACATCAAGCCTATGTCTGAGGGTACTGTAAGAACAACAAGTCTGAAGATGTTCCATTCTATCCTTCCTCTTGTTGCTCGGTTGAATTCTGTTCTAGATTTTTATTCATTTCATTTCAAGGTGTCCCGGCAATGCCAGACTTTCAATGAACGACACTCCCGCAAACATTGCTCATATAGGATACTATCTTGGCTTTAATTTTCATTTGTTTTACCCTCAGGGGACAAGTAACTTTGCCTGTTAACGGAGGCACCATGCTGGTAAAGGTGATCTGTGACCCAATTCTCTAAACCAATCCCTAGCTATTGCTCCTCAAACGTATGGAAAGGATCAGATTTTTGTCATCAATTACAAGCAGGAGGTGGGGGGAACGGGAAGACATTGTCAAGTAAACAGACCTTAGAGTAGCCTGGTATTCGGAATCTTTTTACTGTGAGCTTAGTGCAGCCATGAACTTGCGCTTTGGTGCATATTGTCCTTGGCCTGGTATCAAGATTTTGTACAATGTTCTATTTTGCATTCCAGAACCTAACTACTCACTGAGTGAAAATATTTCTGTTCATGTTAGTATGCTTCACCTACACATCAGGTTAAACCTACACCTTCTCATTCTTTGTACGGGCGGGAACGTTTTCTTCGAATGTACTCTATCCAGCTCACTCATGATCTTAAAAGTCTCGATCGGACCTCTTCTCAACCGTCTCCTGTTTAGGGAGAAGAGCCTCAACGTCTTTAATCTATTCTCACTACTGAAGTTTCTCATCCCCAGAGCCATTCTTACAAATCACTTTTGCACTCTCTCCAATGCATTCTCATTTTCCCCATGACATGGTATCCACAACTGTACTCAATGTTCCAGCTGAAGTCTAACAAGTGTCTTTTATTAGTTCAACATTATCTCCTTGCTCTTGAACTCTATGTCCCTGTTTATAAAGTCACAAACACTGTATGACTTACTGGCTGCTCTGTCCACCTGCCCTACCATTTTCAATGACCTGTGCATAAATAAATCCAAGTCCCCCGAAGAATTGCGCCCTCTCCCTCAACTTTCAATGTCCCTCTGAACAAAGTGCATCACCTCACCGTTCTCTGCATTGAACCTCAGCTGCCCTCTATCGGCCGCTCCATCTCCTTTTGATGTTGTCGCATTCAAACCCATGAACTGATCAGGAAATGGCAGAGAAAGTTTGGAAACTAAGGTCAAGGCACTCGCAAAAGACAGCAAATTCAATTCAACATGCAATCAGTTTGACATATAATTCTTAAACTTCGCAAAAGATGTGAGAATGTTGGCATGCCAAAAGCTATTCTGTCAAAGTGAGAAAGGCCGATGACTATACTTGAGTCAACATCCTTCTGTAGCAACCTCTTCCATTGCTTTCTTGCTTACTTCCTTGGAAAACATCAACATTATTTACTTTAGCCTCCTCCCAGTTACAATTTGAGACTGAGATAAAGAGGGATTTCTTCTCTCAGACATTTTGGGAACTCCTTGTCACATGTAGGGTCAGAGTCCTTGTGTGTATTTAAGGCTGAGTTCAATAGATTCTCTGGGAATCAGGTGTTACTGGAGAAGGGCAGGAAAGTGTAGGTGAGGAGTGTGAGATCAGCCATGATCCTATTGAGGGGAGGGGGCCAGGAGTAAACAATAGATGGAGATAGAACTCATTAGTAGCTGACAATGAATTGTATGCTGTCGCAATCCGTGTGATGACAAAGTCTGGGGTGTGGGGGTTGGGATAAAGACATGCTCAGTCTCCAGAATTATTGAACTCGATACTAAGTCCTGAGTGCTGCAGGGTCCCGAAATGGAAATTTAGAAGCTATTCTTCCAGCCTGCATTTAGCTTCCTGGAGCACTGCAGCAACCATGAGACTGAGGTTTTGGCCAGGGAACACAGTGTTGTGTTGAAATGGCAGGTCTGACTCATCCCCATTCACCACCTCCCTCCTCTGTCTGGCCGAGCTCATTCTCCCTTTGAACAACTTCTCCTTTAACTCCTTTAACTTTCTTCGGGTCAAAGGGGTGGCCGTGGGTCTCCAGTTCTGCCAGTCTCCTTGTGGGTAAGTGAGGGGTGTGAGATCAGCCATGATCCTATTGAATGATGGAGCAGACTTCAGGGACTCAATGTATATTTCTTATAGTCACATTATGGTTTCAACCTCTGGGTAAGGAGGTTAAAAATCATTGCTTAAGCCTAAGCTGGAACATCCTGGGCACACACTAGAAAAGATATGACCATCGCTGCAGGTATTTCAAAATTCTTTTATAAGATCTGGATTTTGTAGGGAAGGCCAGCATTTATTGCCCCATCCCTAGTTGCCCCCTTGACAAGGTGGTGGTGAGCTGCCTTCTTGAACTGCTCTAGATTGACCCACTATGCCCCGAGGGAGGGAATTCCAGCATTTTGAGCCAGCCCACAGAGAAGGAATGGTGATATAATTCCAAGGCAGTACGGTGAGTGGTTTGGAGGGGATCTTGTAGGTGGCGTTCTCCTATATCTGCTGCTCTTGTCCTTTTAGATGGAGGTTGACATGGGTTTGAAAAGTATTTTCTAAGGCTCTTTGGTGAATCTTTGCAGTGCTCCTTCAAGCTAGTACATGCCACTGTCACTGAGCATCGATGATGGAGGGAGTGGATCCCTGTGGATGTAGTTCCAATCGAGAGTGGGCTGCTTTGTCCTGGATGATGTGAAGCTTCTTGAGTGTTGTTGATGCTGCACCCATCCAGGCAAGTGGGGAGGATTTCATCCCACTCCTAACTTGTGCTTTGTAGATGGTGGACAGGCTTTGGAGAATCAGGTGCTGAGGTACTTACCGCAGTATTCCTAGCCTCTGACTTGCTCTTGTAGCCACGGTACTTATGTGGTGAGTCTTGTTGAACTTCTGATCAATGATAACCCTCAGAATGTCATTATTAGGGGTGGGGGGAATTCACTAATGGTAACACCATTGAATGTCAAGGAGTAGTAGTTAGATTGTCCCTCATTGGAGATGGTCATTGACTGGCATATGTTTGGCATAAATTTGTATTGGAGGTTTTGAGTTATAGGGAGAATCGGCTTCGGCTTTTGTTCCCTTCTTCAGGAATGACTTATGCCCGAAACGTCGATTCTCCTGCTCCTCGGATGCTGCCTGGCCTGCTGTGTTTTTCCAACACCACATTTTTCAACTCTGGTCTCCAGCATCTGCAGTCCTTACTTTCCCCTAGAGGTCAGTAGAATTACAACGTTTAAAAGGCATCTGGATGGGTACATGAATAGGAAGGATTTAGGGGATATGGGCCAAATGCTGCCAAATGGAAATTAGATCAGTTTAGGATATCTGGTTGGTGCAGACAATTTGCACCAAAGGGATTTTTTTTTCCATGCTATTTGTGAGGTTTGTAGAATAGAACAGACTTCGGTTAGGTGGAGAGACTGGAGGAGGTGGGAAGGTTCTACTTTCAGCCAAGCTGGCCCCAAGTTGGCATGGAGGCACATTACCTGTCTAGTCCAAAGTAGCAGACTCTCAAAGCCAGAAGCGGGCATCCAGATGCAGTGGTGGGTAGGTAACCCGTAGGTGGGCACACCACCAAGAAAGTGCCCTCATCTCAAAAGATCCATGACTGAAAAGCTGGAAGAAACAGTTGGGCCTCTGAGGAGATGAAGCAGATGAGAGAGACTCTCGAACATGGAGTAAACCTGACCACCAATAATGCCAGCTCCATCCAGGCAGGCAGAGAGGGGGAGTTTTGACAGCCTCCATTACCAACTGCTAACCAATTGCCTGGCCACCTTGAGGGGCTGGACTCCCCTTTTGTGCACAAACCCACCTTCCCAAAGAGGCAAGCATCTCGAGACTTTATACCTTGCTGCCTTGGATCACCTCCATTGAGAGGTGGGTGGGGCCTAAAAATGCAGCACCGCCCATGAAATGGATCTGGAATGTGCCACCTGGGAATGTAGTGGAGGGCAGGTTCAATGGAGGCATTCAAGAGGGGTATAGGTGGTAATTTGGATAGAGAAGGTGTGTAAGGTTATGAGGGAGGAGATTGGCTTTGGATAATGATGGGCCGAATAGACTCCTTTCTCGTGTAACAATTCTGGGATACCTCACAGAGGAGCCATTGCTTGAACAGCCCTGGGTTCCCCCGCACAAGAACTGCTCCAGGCAAGAGGGCCTGAGCTGGGGTTCTCAGCGTGTGTACAGTGACTGGAGATTGTGGGAGGAGGGGGAGAAATGTTTATTGTACATTAATGAGATGATAGCCTGCCATTCAACCGACAGCATGCAAACTTAAATCACAATTCAGCACAAAGTCACTGTGAGGAACTGCCAGGACTTGCAAACTAGATTAAAACAATCATTCATTGATTATGCTGTCTATTCTGGTAATCTACTCAGCGACCCTTAACCTTGCAATCACAAGTCAAAGTCGATGTAACTTTGAGAAACGTTAATGCATGTTTACGCAATGGTTTGTAACTGCTCTCTGTGGGAATCTTTACTGTAGGGTCTGCTGTGACCGTCCATGAATACTGCTCACACTGACAGCACAAACACTATCCATCCTCCATCCGCAGTTGCACGTTCAGACAGGATCGGGCACCACGAAGAAGGAATACATCAAAGACCTGGAACATAGAGAAGGTTGGAAGAACTGGCAGCATCTGCGGACAGAATAATGAGAGTTAATGTTTCAGTTCCAGTCTGTCACTGCTTCAGAAAGAAGGAAGGATTCCTGTAGCAGCATCTTTCACAGTCCCACGGTGCCTCAAAGCTAATCAGATTGCGTGCCACACCAGGATGATGGTCGTTGGAGGTCAATCATCTCAGGCAGGACAGGATTATGGTGTCCCCGATCCTGGCCCTGCACCAGGCCCTGTCACTGCCCAACACCATCACCCCCCATCCCCTGCCACATCACTAACAACCTAACCTGTGCACAGTGACCCTCGACCTCACAAGCACAGTGGCCCCATGACTTCCTGAGCACAGTTACCCCAACTTCATATGTACAGTGATCCTATGACCTCCCCAATCCTCACAAGTATACGTACCCCCAATCTCCTGAATGCAATGACCCCTAACCTCACAAGCATAGTGACCCCCCCATGACTTCCTGAGCACAGTAAACCTTGCCCTCGTAAGAATAGTGACCTATGACTTCCTGAGCCCAGTGACCGCTGACCACTTAAGGGCAGTGACCCCTAGACCCCAAGTGCAGTTAGTGAACCCTGATGTACCACCTAACAATCTGGGCTTCAATCCAGGACATTTCTGCAGGAGTTCCTCAGGGTGGTGTCCTCGGCCCAAGCATCTTCTGTTGCTTCATCAATGACCTCCCCTCCAACATAAAGTCAGAAGTGGGGATGTTCAATGATGGTTGCACAATGTTCAGCACCATTTGCCGCTCCTCAGGAACTGCATACTCCACATTCAAATGCAATGAGATCTGGGCAGTATCCAGGCTTGGGCTGACATGCATCATTCACGCTGAACAATAACCATGTCCAATGAGACAGAACTTAACCATTGCTCCTGACATTACCAGCACTGAATGCCCCAGTTATTAGGGTCTGATATACCTTTCCTTACTCAAAGGGCATGGTTACTTAGCAGCTTTGGCGTAAGATTAGATTACCTACAGTATGGAAACAGGCCCTTTGGCCCAACAAATCCACACCGACCCTCCGAAGAGAAACCCATCCCCCTATATATACCCCTGACTAATACACCTAACACTATGGGCAATTTAGCATGGCCAATTCACCTAACCTGCACACCTTTGGACTGTGGGAGGAAACCGGAGCACCCGGAGGAAACCCATGCAGACACGGGGAGAATTAGATTAGATTACAGTGTGGAAACAGGCCCTTCGGCCCAACAAATCCACTCCGACCCGCCGAAGCAAAACCCACCCATACCCCTACATTTACCCCGTACCTAACACTACGGGCAATTTAGTATGGCCAATTCACCTGACCCTGCACATCTTTGGACTGTGGGAGGAAACCGGAGCACCCGGAGGAAACCCACACAGACACGGGGAGAACGTGCAAACTCCACACAGTCAGTCGCCTGAGGTGGGAATTGAACCCGGGTCTCTGGCGCTGTGAGGCAGCAGTGCTAACCACTGAGCCACCGTGCCACTCATAAGAAGCAAAACAACTGCGAACATTTATAAATGTACATTTTTGGGAAAAGAATGTGTAATTTGGTAATGTGTTCTGTTGGAGTATTTGCTGGAAATTGGCTGTAAATATTCAGACTATGGCAATAGGTGCTCCCTAATCCCGGAATGATGGCTTTTACACATTGCAGCCAGAGTGATGTTCGGAAGGACACAGAGACAGAGAACTATTTTCCAAGGAAGGGAATCAATAGGAATAAGGATTAAGCACACTTTATTTGTCAACACGTTACTTGGCTGATGTTCGATTTTGCTCTCTGGCTCTGTCTTCCAAGGAACAATGTTTAATTTAGATAAATGTAAGGCTGCATTTTTGGAAAGACAAATCAGGGCATTTAGTGCTAAGGACCTGGGGAGTGTTGCTGAACAGAGATCATGGAGTGCAAGTTCATTGTTCCTTGAAAGTGGAGTCTCAGGTAGATAGGACAGTGAAGAAGATGGTTGGTATGCTTTCCTTTATTGGTCAGAGCATTGAGTATAGGAGTTGGGAAGTCATGTTACAGCTGTACAGGACATTGGTTCGGCCACTTTTGAAATATTGTGTGCAAATTTGGTCTCCCTGGTTTAAGAAGGATGCTGTGAAACTTGAAAGGGTTCAGAAAAGATTTACAAGGATGTTGCCAGGGTTTGAGCTAGAGGGAGAGGCTGAATAAACTGGGGCTATTTTCCCTGGCATATCAAAGGCTGAGGGGTGACCTTGTAGAGGTTTGTAAAATCATAAGGGGCATGGGTAGGATAAATAGACAAGGTCTTTTCTCAGAGGTGGGGGAGTCCAAAACTAGAGGGAACAGGTTGAAGGTGAGATGGGAAAGATTTAAAAGGGATCTAAGGGGCAACGTTTTCACACAGAGAGTGGGGCATGTATGGAATAAGCTGCCAGAACTGCATCTGGATGGGTACATGAATAGGAAGGGTTTAGAGAGGTATGGGCCAAATGCTGACAAACTGGGACTATATTAATTTAAGATCTGGTCAGTTGGAGCGAGGGGTCTGTTTCCGTGTTGTATGTCTCTATGACATTGCTGCTCCTTCTGTGTGATGATTGAGACTCTTCCTTCTCCCCATGTCCCATGCTGCCTCCGCTGCCACTGTCTTGTTGTCACCTTATTGCTGTGTCAGCCCTTCCCTTTCCAACTTTAGGGCCTTGGGCTTTGACCTTGTGTTATTGCTCTGCACACACTGTTCAAAGTAAGCTGACTCAAAGGTGTGGAAAACTCCACATAGTTTGTTTTTATTCATTCACTCAGAGGATGAGGGCGTTTTTAGCTGGGCCAGCATTTATTTCTCAGCTGTAATTTTTAAGAGTCAACCACATTGCTGTGGGTCTGGTGTCACATGCAGGGCAGACCAGGTAAAGGTGGCAGATTTCCTTCCCTCAAGGGCATAAGAGAATCAGATGGGCTTTTTGCTAACAATCTGTTAATGCCAGATTTTATTTTATTGAATTCACAATTTACCATGGCAGGATTCAAACTGGGATTACCTAGGCCTCTGGGTTAATAGCCCAGCAATAATAGTGTTCAGCCATCGCCTCCCTTTAAGGTGACTGGCATTGCCAGACAGCACCTCTGCCTCCTTCCTGCCTGCTCTTGCAACAGGGAGCTTGCAATTAGTGAAGGAAATATTGGCCAGGCTTTGTAAGGAACCTGCTGTGGGAGCCGGAGACTACAACTTCAGAACTAAATAATTAACTTCTGCTTTTCAGAGATAACAGATATGGGTGAAAGAGCACAGTGACAGGAGGAAAGCTGCAAATTCAAGCATTGAATGGGTCAGCAGCACGGGAAACAAATGCTTTGGTCAGCTTGTCCATGCTGACCAGGATTCCGAAACTATTCCCACTTGCCTGCATTTGGCCCATTATCCCTCCAAAACCTTCCTATTGATGTGCTTATCCAAGTGTCTTTTAAATGTTGTAACTCCACCTACATTTACCACTTCCTCTAGCAGTTCATTCCAAGAGCAAACCACCCTCCGAGTGGAAACGTTGCCCCCTCAGGTCCCTTTTAAATCTTTCTCCTCTAACCTTAAAAAATATGACTTTTAGTTTTGAACTCCCCTGCCCTAGGGAAGAGACCTTTGCTACTCACCTTACCCCCTCGTGGTTTTATCAATCTCGATAAGATCACCCCTCACTATCCTACGTTCCAGTGAAAAGAGTCCAAGCCTCTCCAGCCCCGCCTTGTAACTCAAATCCTCCATTCCTGGCAACTTCCAGGTAGATCTTTTCTGAACCTGTTCCTATTTAAAAACATCCTCCTTGGGCAGTACTCCAGAAGGGGCCTCACCAACATCCTGTGCAACCTGAACAATACGTCTCACGCCTATACTCAGTGCTCTGACCGATGAACACCTTCTTAACCATCCTGTCTACCCGTGATGCAACTTTCAAAGAGCTATCTACCTGAACTCCCAGGCCTGTCCGTTCAGTAGCATTACCTAATCCTTATCGATCGAAGCACATTATGCAGAATTTCACTGCATGTCTCTAAACGTCACTGGAGAAATGTCTTCACTCCTATGGTCTGCCCCTGTATTGATCAGTGAGATTTGTTTGTGACTGGAGTCTGTAGATTGCAGTTTGGATTAACAAACTACACTTTCCAAGGGAAATGGCGAAGGTCCTGATTTATGAGAATTGGATCCAAAGACTGGGCAATTTGTCTCGAGACTTTTGCTGTTCACAGGAGAAGTCTTTCCTGATGAAGGGTTTTTGCCTGAAACATCGACTCTCCTGGTCCCCGGATGACGCCTGACCTGCTGTGCTTTTCCAGGGGCACAGTTTCCGACTCTACTTGCAGGGAAAATCAGGGAAACTTGGCAATGGCACAGACTGAGTCATCGAGTCATAGACTCCGACAGCACAGAGACAGGCCCTTTGGCCCAAACTGGTCCATGCCGACCCAAATGTCTGTCCACACTAACCCCATTTCCCTGCACTTGGCTCATATCCTTTGAAACCTTTCCGATCCATGTATTTGTCCAAATGCCTTTTAAATGTTGTTAATGTACCCACTTCAACCATTTCCGCTGGCAGCTCATTCCGTATGCGTACCATTCTCTGTGTAAAAAAGTTACCTCTCAATGTCCTGCACAGCCGCAACATGACCTCCCAACTCCTGTACTCAATACTCTGACCAATAAAGGAAAGCATACCAAACACCTTCTTCCCTATTCTATCTACCTGCGACTCCACTTTCAAGGGAATATGAACCTGCACTCCAAGGTCTCTTTGTTCAGCAACACTCCCTAGGACCTTATCATTAAGTGCATAAGTCCTGCTAAGATTTGCTTTTTCAAAATGCAGCACCTCGCATTTATCTGAATTAAACTCCATCTGCCACTCCTCAGTCCATTGGCCCATCTGGTCCAGATCCTGTTGTGATCTGATGTAACCCACTTCGCTGTCCACTACACCTCCAATTTTGGTGTCATCTACAAACTTACTAAGTATACCTCCCATCTTCACATTCAAATCATTTATATAAATGAAGAAAGGCAGAGGACTCAGCACCGATCCTTGTGGCACTCCACTGGTCACAGGCCTCCAGTCTGAAAAACAACCCTCCACCACCACCTCTGTCTTCTACCTTTGAGCCAGTTCTGTATCCAAATGGCTAGTTCTCCCTGTATTCCATGAGATCTAACCTTGCTAATCAGTCTTCCATGGGGAACCTTGTCAAACACCTTACTGAAGTCCATATAGATCACTTCAACCGCTCTGCCCTCATCAATCCTCTTTGCTACTTCTTCAAAAAACGCAATCAAGTTTGTGAGACATGGTTTCCCATGCACAAAGCCATGTTGACTGTCCCTAATCATTCCTTGCCTTTCCAAATACATGTACGTCCTGTCCCTCAGGATTCCCTCCATCAATTTGCCCACCACCGAGGTCAGGCTCACTGGTCTATAGTTCCCTGGCTTGTCCTTACCACCCTTCTTAAACAGTGGCACCACGTTAGCCAACCTCCAGTCTTCCGGCACCTCACCTGTGACTATCGATGATACAAATATCTCAGCAAGAGGCCCAGCAATCACTTCCTTAGCTTCCCACAGAGTTCTCAAGTACACTGATGAGGTCCTGGGATTTTTCCACTTTTATATGTTTCAAGACATCCAGCACTTCCTCCTCTGTAATCTGGACATTTTGTAAGATGTCACCATCTATTTCCCTACATTCTATATCTTCCATAGGAGAATCCAAAGGGTTTATACAAATATATTAAGGACAAAAGGGTAACTAGGGCGGGAATAGAGCCCCTCAAAGATCAGCAAGGCAACCTTTGTGTGGAGCCGCAGAAAATGGGGGAGATACTCAATGAGTGCTGTGGTTCTGTTCGCCGAGCTGGAAGTTTTTGTTGCAAACGTTTCGTCCCCTGTCTAGGTGACATCCTCAGATGTCACCTAGACAGGGGACGAAACGTTTGCAACAAAAACTTCCAGCTCGGCGAACAGAACCACAGCACTCATTGAGTATCTCCCCCATTTTCTGCGGCTCCACACAAAGGTTGCCTTGCTGATCTTTGAGGGGCTCTATTCCCGCCCTAGTTACCCTTTTGTCCTTAATATATTTGTATAAACCCTTTGGATTCTCCTTAATTCTATTTGCCAAAGCTATCTCACGTCCTCTTTTTGCCCTCCTGATTTCTCTCTTAAGTATACTCCTACTGCCTTTATGCTCTTCTAAGGATTCCCTCGATCTATCCTGTCTATACCGGACATATGCTTCCTTCTTTTTCTTAACCAAACCCTCAATTTCTTAATCCCCAGGATCTGATCAGGTCTGCCTTGACCTCTGCCTAGAACTTTCCTAGAACTCTGTGGGAAGCTAGGAAAGTGATTGCTGGGCCCCTTGCTGAGCTATTTGGATCATCGATAGGTGAGGTACCAGAAGACTCAGTGGTGGCTCAGTGGTTAGCACTGCTGCGTCACAGCACTCAGATCCCAGGTTCGATTCCAGCCTTGGGCGACTGTCTGCGTGGAGTTTGTACATTCTCCCCGTGTCCGTGTGGGTTTCCCCCAGGTGCTCCGGTTTCCTCCCACAGTCCAAAGATGTGCAGGTCAGGTGAATTGGCCACGCTAAATTGCCCATAGTGTTAGGTGCATTAGTCAGAGGGAAATGGGTCTATGTGGGTTACTCTTCTGAGGGTCGGTGTGGACTTGTTGGGCTGAAGGGCCTGTTTCCACACTGTGTGGAATCTAATCCAATCAAAAGATTTAAACAAGGATGTTTCCAGGGTTTGACAGTTTGAGCTGCGGGAGAAGCTGAATAGGCTGGGGCGATATTCCCTGGAACGTTGGAGGCTGAGGGGCGACCTTATGAAATCATGAGGGTAGGTTGAATAACCAGGGTTTTTTTCCCAAGGTAGGGGAATCCAAAACTAGAGTATATTGGCATAGAATTAGATTACATTACAGTGTGGAAACAGGCCCTTCGGCCCAACAAGTCCACACTGACCCGCCGAAGCGCAGCCCACCCATACTCCTACATTTACACCTTACCTAACACTATGGGCAATTTAGCATGGCCAATTCACCTGACCTGCACATCTTTGGGCTGTGGGAGGAAACCGGAGCACCCGGAGGAAACCCACGCAGACACGGGGAGAACATGCAAACTCCACACAGTCAGTCGCCTGAGGCGGGAATTGAACCCGGGTCTCCAGCGCTGTGAGGCAACAGTGCTAACCACTGAGCCACCGTGCCGCCCACAAGGTGAGAGGAGAAAGTTTTAAAAGGGTCCTAAAGGGTAATTTTTTCATAGTGTATGGAATGAGCTGCCAGAGGAAGTGATGGAGGCTGGTACAATTACAACACTTTAAAGGCAGTTGGATAATTTTATGAATAATAAAGATATAGAGGGATATGGGCTAAATGTTGGCAAATGGGTCTCCATTAATTTACAATACCTGGTTGGTGTGGAGGACTTAGACTGAAGTGTCTATTTCCGTGCTGCATATCTTTATGACTCTATGCCTTGATGAGCATAAACTCTACATCAAGCCCCTCTGACCTCGCAGCCTCTCCCACTCTGTCTCTCTCCCAGTGTACTGTAAGTGTTCACGGTAGACAACCTGTTTGGACAACCTGTCTGTGGCTGTCATAACCCAGAGTTCGGACTCCAAGCAGGAGCAGGGATGCTATCCAGTGCCGCAGAAGAGTGGCTGCTTCAGAGGGGTTCATCAAGAGTTTACATGTGAGGGGTGACCTTATAGAGGTTTACAAAATTATGAGGGGCATGAATAGGGTAAATAGGCAAAGTCTTTTCCCTGGGGTGGGGGAGTCCCGAACCATAGGGCATAGGTTTAGGGTGAGAGGGGAAAGATATAAAAGAGACCTAAGGGGCAACTTTTTCACGCAGAGGGTGGTATGTGTATGGAATGAGCTGCCAGAGGAAGTGGTGGAGGCTGGTACAATTGCAACATTTAAGAGGCATTTGGATGTGTATATCAATAGGAAGGGTTTGGAGGGATAAGGTCCGGGTGCTGGCAGGTGGGACTAGATTGGTTTGGGATATCTGGTCGGCATGGACAGGTTGGACCGAAGGGTCTGTTCCCATGCTGTACATCTCTATGACTCTATGTGGAGTATGTGTTTGTTATCATAACCATTCTGAATAGTTCCAAAGGCACCCAGATCAGATACATCAAAGGCTTCTGTTGAAATTCGCAGAGAGTGACCAGAGACAAGGGCAGAGCCACAGCCTTAAGAACAACAAGAAGGTTTCCAAGCTGCATAAGGTTTTCCTCCTCTCTGTGCATCCTCGAGTGAGTCTCTGAGCTCTGATGTTAACCATACTCCCGCATCGTTCCTGGAATCTACCAGGCATATCTTCCAGTAACACTGGAAACACAAGCCAGAGGGCAAGGACTGTGCTTTTTATCTGTTGCTTGTTTTTTTTTCTGGAAGACTTCTGTGTCTTGCATCCAAAACCCTTGAAGATGAGAGATAAAGATTGTTTGTTCGCTTTATTCTTGAGAGCAGAACTCACTTCCACTGGGAGCACTTTGAAGTGAAGAGTTACTGGTGTGTTTCAGGGGACATCAAACAATTACGTGAGAGAGAAGTGAGTCGGGCGTTAGGATGGTGGATTTAGATAATCGAAGGGAGGAGGCTGGGTGGAGTGTAAACACTGGTGTGGGCTAATTGGGTCCAATAACCTGTTTCCACGGCAACAAAAGTGAGTGTGTTTGCACTGGTGGGCATGGCAGTACTGGCACAGTGGATGCGCCAACAGCTGGTTTAGAACGAGGTTTTACCTCCAGGATTAAACTTGCCAATTCTCAAAAATTCAGCAACCAAAGACAATCTTATTCTGGAACACTTATTTGGTCTGGGAATGATGTGCATTCTGAGCAGGTGGGTTGGGAGTGGGGTGGGGGGGGGGGGGGGAGAGGGGTGAGGAGTTGGGGGAGGTGGAGGTGGGGAGCCAAATCACCTCCCTCCAGCTTTTCAACTTGGACTGTCGCAAAAAAGATT
The DNA here is from genome assembly GCF_004010195.1 of Chiloscyllium plagiosum. NCBI lineage: Eukaryota > Metazoa > Chordata > Chondrichthyes > Orectolobiformes > Hemiscylliidae > Chiloscyllium > Chiloscyllium plagiosum. The sequence goes on along the minus strand of NC_057720.1, from coordinate 92,874,291 downwards.
TGAATTCAATAAAACTAAATTAACATAAAGATCTGTAAATACCGGAAATCTGAGATTTAGCACAAGGTTAGATCTGGGTCCAATTAAAATATAGTTTACTAAATTCTGTTCCAGCAGTAAGGAATCAATTACAAGTCTTCCTTGTATGAAAGAAAGAGCTATTTACTTGTTCGTTAATTCCGAGAAAAAAACACAATGTACACAGGCACAAATGTTATCCTCTTCATTCTCAGTGTCTAATGTTACTTTTAAATTGCAAACCTCAATGGCAATTGTGTGTCACAGGATACAAGATTCTGAGGGGACTTGGCAGGGGAAATGTGGAGAAGTTGTTTCAAACTATGGGCGAGTCTAGGACCAGAGGATGTTATCTCCGAGTAAGGGGTCACACACTGAAGACAGGGGTGATGAGGACTTTCTTCTCTCAGGATGTAGTGAATCAGTGGAATTTTTCACCACAAAGGACTGTAGAGGCTGGTCATTCAAGGCTGAGATAGACAGACTGAGATGCCCTCTCTGAATCATTCTATTCCGCAGTGTTGTCATGGAGGATTTTTCACCAGTGGCACTGAAGGAATGGCAATATATTTCCAAAGATAAAAATCATATGACCCTTGCTCCACAGTTACCTGATAGCACCACTTTGAAAGCTAGTGCTTCCAAATAAACCTGTTGGACTATAACCTGGTGTTGTGTGATTTTTTTTAACTTTGTCCATCCCAGTCCAACACCAGCTCCTCCAAATCAATATATTTCCAAGTCAGGATGGCCAGTGGCTTAGAAGCAAACTTGCAGGTGATGTGTAGGTTAGGTGCATGTAGGAGATTGGTGAGGCCTCTTCTGGAATACTGTGTGCAGTTCTGGTCACCCAGTTATAGAAAGAATATTATTGAACTGAAGAGGACTCAGAAAAGACTTACCAGAATGTTGTCAGGAATGGAGGGTTTATGTTATAAGGACAGGCTAGATAGGCTGGGATGTTTTTCACTGGAGTGTAGGAGGTTCAGGGATGACTTTGTAGAGATTTATAAAATCATGAGGGACATAGATAAAGTGAATAACAAGAGTCTTTTCCCTAGAGTGGGAGAGTTCAAAAGTAGGGGTCATGTTTTTAAGGTGAGAGGAGAAAGCTTTAAGAAAGATATGAAGACCAACTATCTTACACAGATAGTGGTGTGTGAGTGGAATGAACTGGTAGAGGAAGTGTTGGATGCAGGTGCAGTTATGATGTTTAAAAAACGTTTGGTTACGTTCATGAATAGGAATTGGAGGGATATAGGCTAAATGCAGGCAAGTAGGACTATTTTAGTTTGGGAACATGGTTGGTGTGGACTAGTTGGACTGTAACAGTCTGTATCCATGCTGTATGACTCTATGACTCTACATGCTGTCCTTTTCCTTCTAGATGGTAGAGGTCAGAGGTTTGGTAGGTGTTGTTGAAGGAACCTGTTGGAGGTGTGGTTTGATGTGCATTTTACTTCTAGCAGGGTTTTGTTTTTACCAATATTACCTTACATTATCTCATGGTTGCATGGTGGCTCAGTGGTTAGCACTACTGCCTCACAGCGCCGGGGTCTCAAGTTTGATTCCAGCCTCAGGTGACTGTCTGTGTGGCGCTTGCACATTCTCCCTGTGTCTTTGTGGGTTTCCTCCAGGTGCTCTGGTTTCTTCCCACTAACCAAAGCTGTGCAGACGAGGTGAATTGGCCATGCTAAATTGCCCACAAGTATTCAGGGATGTGTAGGTGAGTTGCATTAGTCAGGGGTAAATGTAGAGTAATAGAGTAGGAATCTGGGTGGGTTACTCTTTGGAGGGTTGATGTGGTCTTGTTGGGCCAAATGGCCTGTCTCCACACTGTAGGGATTCTATGATAACATATGGAAATATGTGTGGATAGCATAGTATTGAAAGAATTAACAAACATTTATTACAGCTAACAATTATTACATTCACAGGCACATAAATGTTCAAAGTAGTTTGAGCTTTTCTATAATGGCATCTCATGCTTCAGATGACCCCGAGCACGATACCCTCAGTCCACACGCTATGATACATTCTGTGTCTCAAAGATATAGTGACATACAGATTTTGTGATTGTATCACACAGTGTAGTAGTTATATTGCTGATCTAGTAATCCAGAGATTTTAGATTAGATTAGATTAGATTACATTACAGTGTGGAAACAGGCCCTTCGGCCCAACAAGTCCACACCGACCCGCCGAAGCGAAACCCACCCATACCCCTACATTTACCCCTTACCTAACACTACGGGCAATTTAGCATGGCCAATTCACCTGACCCTGCACATCTTTGGACTGTGGGAGGAAACCGGAGCACCCGGAGGAAACCCACACAGACACGGGGAGAATGGGCAAACTCCACACAGTCAGTCGCCTGAGGCGAAATTACCCTGCAGCAATTGGAATTCAATTTTTTAAAAAACCTTATATCAGCACATGTGAATGGGACACTTTCAGATCACCCTAAAAAAAACCCCCTTGGTTCACTAGCATCCTTTAGTAAAGGAAATCTGTTGCCCTTACCTAGTCTAGCCAACATGTGATTCCTGACCCTTATCAATGTGATCGATTTAACTGCTCTCTGAAATGAACTCCAAATTTCATCAAAGCTTTGTACAACTTGTCACAGGCAATCATTACCCATTTTGCGAAGCAATTTATCTCTTTAATCCTTTGGTTCTTTGACTATTTAAAATGGTGCCAGATTGTGCTGACTGTTGAAGCTTTTCACTGTATTTTAATGTATTATTCACTGTAAAATGTAAGTGCCAATAAATAAATCACTCATCACTCATTCAATTTCCATGTGCTGTGAATCCTCAGGAAGATCAAAGTTTTCAGGACAGCAAAGAAATCTGGTTAAATCATGAATGATTTGGCAAAGAAATGACAAACAAACATTCAAGAAGTTGTGTTGCACCTCCACTGATCTTCGAAGACTTTAATCAGAATAAGGATTAAAACGTGAACTGTTTAATGACAGGATCACAGTTTCAAGTGTTGTGGTTATGTTCCCAATCAACGGGTTCAGTTATTAAACATCTCTCGAGTAGGTAGGACTTGAACACAGGCCTCCTAGTTCATAGGTAGGGACACTACTGCTGCAAGGGAACTCAAGCCTGGCTTGGAGGTCCATGGCCCAGTATAGAGCATTTAACAAGAAGGAATGTAAAGTTGAACACTTTATTTCTTTATATCCCATGTTTTGGTTTATTTTTGTGCGTTTTAAAATGACGCGAGAGCACGGCGATACCATACAACACTTCCCACTGTATTTTGTAACAAAACGCACTTGACAACAAATAAATCAAATCCAATGGTGAGATTGCTACTCCTTTTGGCACTACAGCACTATTTTCCCTTCCCTCACTCGAGCAAACAGCGAGAGCTGGGGTCCTTTATGTAGACATGCAGCATGTGACGGAGTAACGTGTTCAGAAGCTGTCATTCGAGCCTCTGATAATCCAGAGGGTCAGGGAGGTCAAATCAAATCTAGGAAGCCAGAAACCTAGAACATCAGGAATGTCAATAAGAGTAGACAGCTACGGTCTTGCTCATGTTGAGATACATGCTGTACTCCATAGGGTTTCTGTCATCAGCTGTTTACAGTACAGATTATTTACAGCTCAGGACAGCAGATCTGTGCCAGTTACATTGAAGTAAAACACTGCAGCTGCCGGAAATGTGAAACAAACACAGAAAGGGGCTGGAAACTCAGTAGGTCTGGCAGCAGCTGTTGGAGAGAGGAACAGAGTTAGCGTTTCGAGTCCTGCGTGACTCGCCTTCTGAAGAAATCACACTCGGCTTGAGACCTGAACACACAAGAAGCCTCATCTTACCTCTCTCTGTATCTCACTCCTTCCACAAGAGTTTCCTTAAACACATTGATGGAATTTACCAATCCCACTTGGTGTGTTTGGGGGATTCCTCATTCCCACTGCTAAACCACCCTTGTGTAAAAAAAAGTTGTCCCCACCCCCATGTCCTTTTTAAATCTTTCTCCTCTCATCTTCAACCTTTGCCCTCAAGTTTTGAACTTTTCCCGTAGCCTAGGGAAAAGACCTTGGTTATTCGCTACATCTATGACCCTGATGATTTTATAAACCTCTATAAGGTCACCCCTCAACCTCCTACATTCCAGTGAAACAAGTCCCAGCCTGCCCAGCCTCTTCACATAACTCAAACCCTCCAGTCCCAGCAACGTCCTGATAAACCCATTCTGAGTCATTTCCAATTTTATAATATCCTTCCTATAGCAGGGTGACCAGAACTGCACACAATATTTCAGAAGTGGCCTCACCAACATCCTGCACTACTTGCACATGACATCCCAACTCCTATACTCAAAGGTCTCAGCAATGAGGAAAAGTGTGCTAAACACTTTCTTAACCATCATGTCTAATTTCAAAGAATTATGCACCTGAACCCCTTTGTATCTCCGGTCTACAACACTACCCAGGACTCTACCATTACTTGTATAAGTCCTGTCCTTGTTTATATTAGTAAAATGCAATGCCTCACATTTATCCAACTCCCCAGCCCACTGACCCTATTGATCAAGATCTCTTTGTAGGCTTAGACAGCTTTCTTCATTGTCCACTATACCACCAGCTTTGGTGTCATCTGCAAACTAATGCCTCCTAAACTCTCATCCAAACCGTTTCCCTGAATGACAAACGAAACCTGTAGGATCAGGTTTGGATCCATTGTCCATTACAGGTCCATTACAGGTTAGGATCCATTGTCCATTACAGGTCCATTACAGGTTAGGATCAAGAACTCCAATTCTTGAACTTCTATGTGACACCGGCTTTGCTAAATTGAACCGATGTTCTCATTGACTTTGTGAATGGTAACAATTGTTTCCAGCTTTCTTGGCTTGCTCAGTCATCGTGAAGACAATGATCAGTGTGGCTGAAGTCAAACGCAGATGTTGCCAGCAATTGCATTTTCTAGTTATTTTAGAAACATAAACAATAGGTGCAGGAGTCAGCCATTTGACCCTTCAAACCTGCCCCACCATTCAATACAATCATCAGGGTGGCATGGTGGCTCAGTGGTTAGCACTGCTGCCTCACAGCAACAGGGTCCCAAGTTCTATTCCAACCCTGGGTGACTCCCACAGTCCAAAGGTATGCAGGTCAGGTGAATTGGCCATGCTAAATTCCTCATGGTGCATTAGTCAGAGTGAAGTGGGTCTGGGTGGGTTACTCTTTGGAGGACTGGTTGGACCAAAGGGCCTGTTTCCACACTGTGGGTAATCTAATCATTTCATTTAGTATTGCCACATGTACTGAGATACAGTGAAAAGCATCATTTTGCGTGCTATCCAGACAAAACATACCTTACATAAGTACATCAGAGTGAGAGAACAGAATGTGGTATTACAGCTACAGATACGGTGCAGAGAATGATCAATTCTAACATATCAGAGGTCCGCTCATATTAGCAGGGAAGAAGCTGTCCTTGAACTTGTTGCTACACGTTTTCAAACTTTTATATCTTCTGCACGATGGAAGAGGGTGGAAGAGAGTATAACCAGGGTGGGAGGGGTCTTTGATTATGTTGGTTGCTTTCCCGAGGCAGTGGGAATTATAGATGAAGTCAATGCGTGGAAGGTTGGTTTGCCTGATGGATAGGGCTGTGTTCACAACTCTCTGTAGTTCCTTGCAGTCTTGGGAAGAACAGCTGCCATATTAAGCAGTGATGCTTCCAGACAGGATGCTTTCTATGGTGCATCTATTAAAATTAGGAAGGGTCTTGACAGACAAGCCAAATTTCCTTAGCCTCCTAAAGAAATAGAGCCATTGATGTGCATTTCTTCATCATCTCATTGACGTTTGGTGATCATCACTCCCAGGAACTCTGTGCGGAAAAGTAGCCTCACACGTCCCTTTTCAATCCTTCCCCTCTCCTCTTAAGCCTCCACTCTCTAGTTTTGGATTCCCCTACCTTGGGGAAAAGACCTTGGCCTGGTTCCCTTACCTATGCCCCTTGTGAGTTTATAAACCTCTCTAAACCTTTCAAAAATCTGCAATCCTGTTTTTTTTTTGTTAAACGTATGAACCCTCTAGTTTTCCAAATGAGGAGCCGTAAACACCGTAAAGCTTGCCAAGGAGGTTGGCTGAAGGATTTGAGATTAGTTCAGTCATGTGTTTAGCAGGGAATTCAAAACCATACTGTTCACAGTGCAGGTCACTGCAGCTGGATCCTTCACAGTGGCCCAAACAGCAGGGTGGGACTGATTCCAGATGTGCAAATGTTTGGTGTTGTGGAATGTGCACGAGAAACAGGCCCATGGAGGGAGCGAGCATTTTGTACTCGTTATGCTGGAATGTTCTGATTACCCCCCCTCACCCGGGTCCCAGCAGTGAGTTGCACAATTGTTAATTGCAAGCAACAAGGGAAAGCTCAGCATTCCTCCTGCAAAGATATAACAGAAAAAGTGGCCCTTTCATAAAGGATACTTGCAGCACTTATTTCTAGCCTGGAAGCTGGCCTTTTGCCAAGTATTTTTTTCTTGGTGCAATAATAACATTTAAAAACTAGGTGAAAGGTTTCAAAGTCCTCCTCCTCCTCCCCTGACACCCCAAAACAAGAGCGGAATTTGTTACTTCACTGAAATTCACAGAAAGGTGGTGGTGATTGTGCAATGAGTGAGTTCTTCCTTGTAATTCCAGAGGCATGTTTCCACGGGTACATGGTGTTCTTGTTTACCCATTTAAGCTGATTTCCTCGAATAGCTGTAAGAACCAGAGCTGCACAGGATTGGGGGTGGTCGCAGTATCATAGAATCCCTACAGAGTGGAAGCAGGCCATTTGACTTGGTGAGTCTGCACTGACCCTCCGACCAGCCTCCCACCCAGACGCACTCCCTTACCCTATCCCTGTAACCCTGCATTCCCCATGGCTAATCAACCTAGCCAGCACATCCCTGAACACGAGGGGCAATTTAGCACGGCCAATCCACCTAACCTGCACATCTTTGGACTATGGGAGGAAACTAGAGCACCTGAAGCAAACTCACGTAGACATGGGGAGAATATGCAAACTCCGCGCAGACAGTCACCTGAGGCCAGAATTGAACCCAGCCAGGTGCTGTGAGACAGCAGTGCTAACCACTGAGCCACCATACTGCCTTACATCGGGCTCATTAAGATGGCAGGGTGAGCAGGGAGCAACTGAGCTAGAATTGATCGAGGCAGTGCCCAGTGCCTGGATCTTTTTGAAACTCTCTAGCAGCTCAGGGAAGCCCCTCACCAACAGTGTCCTCCTCACGTTCTCAAAGACATAATAGTTCTGGAGAACGCACAGGAGGTTTACAAGAATATTTACCAGGGCTTGAAAAGTGAGGAAAGTCGAGAAAGGCTAAGGTTGTCTTCCTCACAATAGAGGAGACAGAGACATGACATAATCGCGATATACAAAATAACGATGGGCTGGGAAAGAGGAGAGCTGATTCATTTCCCTGTCCACAGGGAGGTCAATTACGAGAACTGATGGAGCTTAATGAAAGGATTAGAGAGAACATGAGGCATGTGGGTGGCACAGTGACTCAGTGGTTAGCAATACCGTGGGTCAAGTGACCCTATCTCAGAACTGAGGAAGTTTCAGAGGAAGGGTCACTCAACACGAAACGTTAATTCAGATTTCTCTTCACTGATGCTGCCAGACCTGCTGAGCTCTGTCTGCAATTCGTGTTTTCGTTTCTGATTTACAGGATCCACATTCCTTTTGTTTTTCATCTATGATTCTGTGGGGAAAATCCAGACGTGCTGCGTATCGAGAATTCCTCACTGAGTTTGGTAGTTGCGGGAGAATGGAATCTTTCTATGTCCTTCGGGAAGGAAACATGTGACTCCGGACCCACTGCAATATGGCCGCCTCTTTACAGCCTTCTCGAATGGCTGAGCAATCTCCTCACTTTAAGGACAATTAGGAATGGGCAATAAATACCTTCAACACCCCCACTGAACTGTAGCGCAAGCAAAAACACAGCTGTAAATTAGATTAGGCAAACGAAAAATATACGTCCCAAGGAAAAGAGAATAATAAAACGTTGTATACTGTCCAATTAGAAGGGGAAAGTCAACACCAATTCAAATTGGAATATGACCCATCACACAGAGATTCTGGATTAGATCTTGTACTTTGTACGTTTGTATAAAATGGGTGTTTGTGAGTCAGCAAGAAAATAAACTTCCTATCATCTTTCACACGGTCTGCCCTAATCAGGGAACAGGCTGAAGTGGTGTAGAAGACAAAATTGTCAACTGGAATTAATAAATAAATCAGACATTTTATCTCAAGAGCAAGGACTGTGTAAGTGTAAAATGAAGTGCCTTTTAAGGGAAAACAGCTTCAGTTCATAAGATGGTGAGGATAAATAGAAAGACTATAAACAAACTCAAATTGAGGTTTATGGTCATATTAAAGGAAGAAAGATTAGCAGAACATTTCTCAACTTCAGGAGTGGTTGAGCAGGGGGTGGTGTTCCCATGTATCTGGTGCCCTTGTCCTTCTCGATAATAGCGGTCATAGGTTTGTCTAAAGCTATTTCCATCTCTTAGATGTAAATGTACCAGTGATAGGCGAGGATTGATTAAACAATAATGTGGGTGTTTTTTGAAATCTGAACTATTTAAAGATAATGTTCAGCTAGGTGTACAACATCTGATTTCTATCATTGCTGGTCATGCACTGACTGTTAAAGAAGATGGCAGTTGACAGTAAGATGAATACCCTTAAAGGTTTAAGCACATCCTCACAATCATCCCTCTTTTTTCTGCCTAAGCTCTGCCAAAGCCACTGAGCTGGTCTCACTGCCCTAACCCTGTTGTCCACCATAGGATTTTGATTCTGGTTCTCATTCGATTCTCTTTCCAAACTTGCCGTTCCCCTCTCCACTCTCAAGTGGTGCATCCAGATTCTAACCACTCACCAGGTAAGCAACATAGAGCATAGAACAGCACAGCATAGTACAAGCCCTTCGGCCCTTGAAGTTGTGCTGGCCTTTTATCCTACTCTCAGATCAGACTAACCTACATACCCTTCATTGTACTAACTTCCATGTGCCTACCCAAGAGTCGCTTATGTGACCCTAATGTCTCTGACTCTAGTACCACCGCTGGCAGTGCATTCCACGCACCCATCACTCTCCGCGTAAAGAACCTACCTCTGACATCTCCCTTAAACCTGTCTTCAACCACCTTAAGGTGATGCCCTCTCGTGATAGACATTTCTGCCACAGGGAAAACTCTTTGGCTGTCCACTCTATCTCTGCCTCTCAAAGCAATCAAAATCTTGGGCAAAACTTCAAGGAGCATGTTAAAAGGGGGTAGAGGAATACAGACATTCCAGGTGGAATTTCAGAAGGTGGGGGTGGGGGTGGAGGTGGTGTGGCACAATGGCTCAGTGCTTAGCACTGCTGCCTGTCAGCTGCCTCTCGATTCCACTCTTGGGCAATTGTCTTGTGGAGTTTGCACCGTGGGTTTCTGCTGGTTACTTTGGTCTCCTGCCGTAGTCCAAAGATGTGTAGGGTAGGTGGATTGGCCATTGGTCAGGGTTATGGGGATAGATTGGGACACTCTTTAGAGGGTCAGTGTGGACTTTGTGGGCTGAATGGCCTCTTTCTGCACTGTAGGGATTCTATGAAATGGAGGAGAGATCAAATTGAGGAAATCATACCTGGAAGGAGAGGTCTGTGGGTACCTTGGACAGCTGGCAGAGAGAGGAAGAGGCCCCCAGGGGATTTAAGAGGAGAATCTGAAAATTGGAGGCAGTTTTTAACAGGACTTTTTCCTGATGAAGGGCTTTTGCCTGAAATGTCGATTTTTCCTGCTCCTCGGATGCTGTGCTTTTCCAGCACCACTTTAATCTTGACTCTGATCTCCAGCATCTGCAGTACCTACTTCCATCTAGTTTTTAACAGGAGTCCATGGAGACTGATAAACACGGACAAAGACTGGTTGATATTGACTGTTGATTAAAACAAAGGAGCTGATGTTTCAGGTGAAACAGAAGGCAGAATGTTTGATCAGGAGGGCACTTGGATAGTTTAGCCTGAAAGCAGGGTTTCAGGATTTAAACCGGGCCACATATGGGAACCTCACAAACTTTAAATGGGAGATGATAACCTCGATTGACACGAAGATTGGTGGAGTAGCAGAAAGCATAAGGGACTGTCAGAGAATACCGGAGGATATAGATAGACTGGAGAGTTGGGCAGAAACGTGGCAGATGGATTTCAATCCAGACAAATGTGAGGTGATGTATTTCGGCAAGACTAATTCTAGAGCGAATTATACAATGAATGGAAGAGCCTTGGGAAAAGTTGATGGGCAGAGAGATCTGGGAGTGCAGGTCCATTGTACCCTGAAGGTTGCTGCACAGGTGGATAGAGTGGTCAAGAAGGCATATAGTATGCTTGCCTTCATTGGACGGGGTATTGAGTATAAAAGCTGGCAGGTCATGTTAAAATTGTACAAGACATTGGTTCGGCCACATTTAGAATACTGTGTACAGGTCTGGTCGCCACATTACCAAAAGGATGTGGACACTTTGGAGAGGATGCAGAGAAGGTTTACGAGGATGTTGCCTGGTATGGAAGGTGGTAGCTATGAAGAGTGGTTGAGTAGATTATGTTTATTTTCATTAGAAAAAAGGAGATTGAGGGGGGACCTGATTGAGGTTTACAAAACCATGAAGGGTATAGACAGGGTGGATAGAGACAAGGTTTTTCCCGGGTGAAGGATTCAATAACGAGAGGTCACGCTTTCAAGGTGAGAGGTGGAAAGTTTAAGGAAGATACACGCGGCAAGTACTTCGCACAGAGGGTGGTGGGCATTTGGAACGTGTTGCCAGCAGAGGTGGTAGAGGCAGGCACGGTAGATTCATTTAAGATGCATCTGGATAAATGGTGGAGAGTAGAGGGACACAGATGCTCAGGAATTGGCCGATAGGTTTAGAGAGTACATTTGGATCAGCTCAGGCTTGGAGGGCCGAAGGGCCTGTTCCCGGGCTGTATATTTTCTTTGATCTTTGTGGTATGATCATTAGGCTTCCCAGGTTCAAATTCTACATGGCAGATGGTTGGAATTTGAATTCAATAAAAATCTGTAAGTAAGAGTCTAATGGTGATGAGGAAACTATTGTCAATTGTCAGGAAACATTCTGCTGTTTCACTCATGTCCTTTAGGGAAAGAAACTGCTGTCCTGTGCTGGATGTACATATGACTCCAGACCCACAACAATGTGAGTGACTCTTAACTCCCCTCTGGGTAATTGAGGATGAGCAGCTAGCCTAGTCAGTAATGCCCATATCCCGAAATTAATAAAAGATACATTCAAGGCTATGCACCAACTGCTGAAAATTGGAATTGGTGTAGATTTACAGTAATTTTTTGTTGGCACAAATTTGAAGGGCTGTATATGCTGTATGATTTGATGAATAACTCTGTCAATTGCATAGAGTTAGGGGTAAGGTCAGGGTATACTCATATGGTCACCTGAGATTTTACAGATGTCAATCTTACTGCTACATTGCTAAAAGACAATTCCTGACATGTCCTTCTGTCTAGCTATCTCTCTCTCACACACACACACACACACATACACACACACACACACACACATCTCTTACCTAGGTGAAAGTGAGGACTGCAGATGCTGGAGATCACAGTCGTGAGTAGTGTGGTGCTGGAAAAGCACAGCAGGTCAGTCAGCATCCGAGATGCAGGAAATTTGACGTTTCAGGCAAAAGCTCATTCCTGATGAAGGGAAAAGCTGATTTTCCTGCACCTCAGATGCTGCCTGACCTGCTGTGCTTTTCCAGCACCACTCTAATCTTGACTATCATCTCTTGCCTGATTAACTCTGACCACACTGTGCTATTTATACTCCATCGCAAGCTTGACTCCATCCAGACTCCGAAAGCCCAAAATTAATGGCGCAGAATGGAAAAAAGGAACCATTAATACTTTCTCTCAATTAAATAGATAAGAATTGATAGCAGTGAGAGAAGGCCCATGTGGATGGATGATTAGAAGGATGGCAGGTGAGAGAGGTGAGTGGTGAAACTTCCCTCATCCATGCCCTCAGGCTCTAGTATTGGGAGGGGGGGGGGGGAGTCAGATAGCAATGCCAATGGTCCTCAGCACCGGTAGTAGTGAGTAGACTGTAAGCCTCTGCAGCATTTCCTCAGGAAGGGTGGAAAACAAAGAGGAAAACCCAGCCAATAATAATAAGAGTATCGCTGATGACATTATCAACAGATGTGGCATCATGGTTTCCCTCCCTGAGCATTCTGGGTATATTTTAGTTACTTGGAGGGGTGGTAAGGTCTAGAGCGAACTAAGGTCACCAGTCACAGGCCAATGGATGTAGCAGTACTGCCTATTATTCCCACGGATTCAGAAACAGACTCTCAGCAGAAATACATCCCAGGAAGGAGGAAATATTCTAAGAGAGGGAAAAATCAACTTTGGCAAACAAAAGAAATTAAATAGAAGATTAAATTGAAAGAAAAGGCATATAAGGAGGCAAAAGTCAGCGATAGCCCTGAATAGGAAGAAAAATTTAGAACCCAGCAAAAGAGAACGAAAAAAAAAGAAAACTACAAGTGTAAACTGAGAAGGAAAATAAAAGCTGACAGTAAGAGCTTCTTTAAAAAATATCCAAAGGAAGAGAGAGGTCAAAGTGAGCACAGGCCCCTGAGAAAATGAATCTGCGGAGATGATTATGGGGAAAATGGCAGAGGAGTTAAACAGATATTTTGCATAAAAAACAAAAAAAACTGCGAATGCTGCAAATCAGAAACAAACCCAGAAATTGCTGGAAAAGCTCAGCAAGTCTGTGGAGAGAATTCAGAATTAATGTTTTGGTTCAAGTGACCCTTCCTCTGACATTTTGCATCATCCTTTACTGTGGAAGATGCCTCAAGCATCTCACTGATACCAAATAATATGTGAGAGGAATTAAGTACGATCACCGGAGAGGTAACATGAGGTACTGTATATACTTGAGTAATAGTCAACCTCATGTAAAGGTTGACCCCTTATTTTTGGCCAAAAGATCTGGAATTTTCCATATGTCTCGTGCAAAAGCCAACTCCAGTTCTTCACAGATCAACATTTATGAATCAGTGTGCTGATTGCGCTCCGGTCCAGGATTCCAATCTGCCGGTTATCATGCTCTGTTCTTGGTCTTCCATTCCACCAGCTGTTGAATGTTGCTCCGGGTTTTCCGAATTACCATAATCCATTGTGTTTTCTTTCTTTATTTGTTTAGTGATCAGTTGGGCTTCTGCTAAAGTTGGTATGAATTTTGACGGGCATGAAGTTCAGCCACTCAAAAGTAGTATCCATGTCATAGTCAACCCCATAAATTTAACCTTATAAAATAGTCAAAAAAATTGACTGTTACTCGAGTAAATATGGTAAATTAATGGAGCTAATACTAGAAAAGTTCCTCACCCTGATGGTTTGCAACACAGAGGTAGCTACAGAGATAGTTTTGAGAAGATTTGTAGCTCAGGTTGAGGTTTTGGATGTAGGTTTGCTCGCTGAGCTGAAAGGTTCACTTCCAGACGTTTCGTTACCTTAGTAGGTAACATCTTCAGTGGACCTCATACAAAGCAATGCTGAAAATTCCTGCTTTCTATTTATATGTTTGGGTTTTTTTGGGTTGGTGATGTCATTTCTTTTGGTGATGTTATTTCCTGTGATGAAGTCACTTCCTGTTCCTTTTCTCAGGGGGTGGTAGATGGAGTCTAATGCAATGTGTTTTTTGATAGAGTTCCGGTTGGAATGCCATGCTCCTAGGAATTCTCATGCATGTCTTTGTTTGGCTTGTCCTAGAATGGATGCATTGTCCCATTCTAGGTGTTGTGCTTCCTCATCCATATGTGACATTACTAGTGAGAGAGGGTCATGTCTTTTTGTGGCTAGTTGGTGTTCATGTATCCTGGTGGCTAGTTTTCTAGATAGTGGATTCATTGTTTTAATTTTCCAAAAATCCTTGGATTTGGAAAATCATCATCTAATCAAGCAGATTCAACATGACTTCATGAAAGGGAAATCATGTCTGACTACAAGGTTAGAATTATTTGAAGATGTTTCAATCATTGTGTATAGAGGAGAACCAGTATATGTATTGTAATTGGACCTCTAGAGGATGTTTGACAAGGTAACTCACAGAAGGTTAAGTCATAAGATAAGAGCCCATGACGTTGAAGGCAGTGTATTAACATGGATAGGGAATTGGCAAAGGAGCAGGAAACAGTGAGTGGGGCTAAGGGGTCATTTTTCTGGTTGGTGATCTGTAACCAGTAATCAGTTCCACAGGGTTCAGTGCTGGGATCACAACTGTTTACAATATGTATTGATGACTTGGAGGAAGGAAGTGAATGTACTGTAGCCAAATTTATAGATAACACAAACACAGAGCATAGAACATTATGGCGCAGTACAGGCCCTTCGGCCCTCGATGTTGCGCCGATCTGTGGAACCAGTCTGAAGCCCATTTAATCTACAGGATTCCATTCTCGTCCATAAGCCTATCCAATGATCATTTAAATGTCCTCAAAAATAGCAACTCTACTACTGTTGCAGGTGGAAAGGCAAGTTGTGAGAGAGATACAATCAGTTTACAGAGAGATAGCGACGTTATGTGAATGGGCAACAAGTTGGAAATAGGTATAATGTGGGAAAATAATAAGTTGTTCATTTTGGAAGGGAGATAAAAAGAACAGAATATTATTTAAATGGAGAAAAGCTGCAACACAAAGGGATCTGGAGGCACTTAGAGTCATCGACACATACAGCGCAGAAACAGACCTTTCAGTCCACTTGTCCATGCTGACCAGATATTCCAAATTCATCGAGACCCATTTGCCAGTGTTTGACCCATATTCCTCTAAACCCTTCCCATTCGTGTACCCATCCAGAAGCCTCATAAATGTTGTTATTGTACCCAACTCCACCAATCCTTCTGGCAACTCATTCCATCCACTCACCACCTTTTGTGTGAAAAAGTTGCCCCTTAGGTGCCTTTAAATCTGTCCCCTCTAACCTTCAACCTATGCCCTCTAGTTTTGGACTCCCCTGTGCTACGATAAAGAGCTTGGCTATTCACCGTATCCGTGCCCCTCATGATTTTATAATCCTCTGTAAGGTCACCCCTCAGTCTCTGATGATCCAGGGAAAATATCCCCAGCCTATTCAGCCTCTCCTTACAGCTCAAACCCTCCAACCCTGGCAACATCTTTATAAATCTTTTGTGAACCCTTTTAAATGTCGTAACATCACTCCTATAGCAGGGAGACCAGAACTGCAAGCAATATTCCAAATGTGGCCTAACCAATGTCCTATGCAGCTGCAACATGACCACCCAATTCCTATACTCAACGCTCTGACGAATAAAGGCAAACATACTAAGCACCTTCCTCACCACCCTGTCTGCCTGTGGCTGTACCTTCAAGGAATTATGATCACAAGGAGACCAAAGGTCTCTTCTTTCAGCTCCCAGGACCTTACCATCAAATGTATAAGTCCTTCCTTGATTGTACATGAAACACAGCAAACTAGCACTTAGGTGCAGCAGACAATCAGGAATGGCTAATGGAACGTTGGCCCTTATTTCAAGAGGTTGGTGGAAAAAAAAAGGGAACTCTTACTGTCAGTGTACAAGATGCTGGTGAGACCACATCTGGAGTACTGTGAGCAGTTTTGGTTCCTTTATTTAAAGAAAGACATTATTTTATTGGTTCTGGACTAATGGTGCTGGAAGAGCACAGCAATTCAGGCAGCATCCGAGGACAGGCAAAATCCGAGGACAGGCAAAATCGACGTTTCGGGCAAAATCCCTTGCTCCCGATGTGGTCTCCTCTACTTTGGGGAGTCTGGACGCCTCCTAGCAGAGCGCTTTAGGGAACATCTCTGAGACACCCGCACCAATCAACCAAATCGCCCCGTGGCCCAACATTTAAACTCCCCCTCCCACTCTGCCGAGGACATGGGGGTCCTGGGCCTCCTTCACCGCCGCTCCCTCACCACCAGACGCCTGGAGGAAGAACGCCTCATCTTCCGCCTCGGAACACTTCAACCCCAGGGCATCAATGTGGACTTCAACAACTTCCTCATTTCCCCTTCCCCCACCTCATCCTAGTTTCTAACCTCCAGCTCAACACTGTCCCCTTGACTTGTCCGGACTTGTCCGACCTGCCCAGCTCCTTTTCCACCTATCCACTCCACCGTCTCCTCCCTGACCTATCACCTTCATCCCCTCCCCCACTCACCCATTGTACTCTATGCTACTTTCTCCCCACCCCCACCCTCCTCTAGCTTATCTCTCCACGCTTCAGGCTCTCTGCCTTTATTTCTGATGAAGGGCTTTTGCCCGAAACGTCGATTTCGAAGCTCCTTGGATGCTGCCTGAATTGCTGTGTTCTTCCAGCACCACTGATCCAGAATCTGGTTTCCAGCATCTGCAGTCATTGTTTTTACCTCGATTATTTTATTGGTGGCAGATCAGATAATGTTCATTAGGATGGTCCCTGATAGAGACGGATTGTCTTGTGAGCAAAGGTTAAATAGGTTGGGACTCAATTCACTGGGGTTTAGAAGAATGAGAGATGATCTCATTGAAACATGAGATTCTTAAGGGGTTTGATAAACTGAGAGGTTATCTATTATTAGAGTGATGACTACTGAACCCAGTTTATAAGTAAACACAGCACAGCATATTTGCTGTTTACTAAAATGCACAGAACAGGTATGAGGAGATTGACTTGGATCTGTGCAGCCAGACCTGCACCATATTAGTTCTAAACATGGTATGAGCTTTCTAGGTGATCTAAAGTGGTTGACCTGAAGAGATTCCTTAGGGCTGAATCTGACCTACCCTTTCAGGATGGGCTGGAAGACCAGAAGGCTAGCAAAGGTGGCTTGGTACTGCTGTCTCGCAGCACCAGGATCTCAGATTCGATTCCAGCGTGCACATTCTCCCTGTGTCTGCATGGGTTTCTTCCTGGTGCTCCGGTTTCCTCTCACTATCCAAAGATATCCAGGTTGGGTGAATTGGCCATGCTAAATTGTCCCATAGTGTTAGGTGCATTAGCACGGGTCTGGGTGGGTTACTCTTTGGAGGGTCGGTGTGGACTTGTTGGGCTGAAGGGCCTGTTTCCACACTGTAGGTAATCTAATCTAATCTAATCTAATCTAATCTAATCTAATCTAATCTAATCTCCCCTTCTGGGAGAGTCTAAGACCAGAAGGCATAGTCTCAAAATAAAAAGGTCAAGATTAGAGTGGTGCTGCAAAAGTACAGCAGGTAAGGCAGCATCCGAGGAGCAGGAAAATCGATGCTTCGGGCAAAATCCCTTCATCAGGAATGAAGGGCTTCTCCTTTTCCAGCACCACCCTAATCTTGACTCTGATCTCCAACATCTGCATTGCTCACTTTCACCTCAGAATAAAAGGGTGTTATTTATGTCAATGATGAAGTGGAATTTTTTCTGTTGGAGGGTTGGAACTCCTTGCCACAGAGCCCCTGCGTATAATTTAAGGCTGAGATAGACAAATTCTTCATTACTCCATAAATAAAGGACAGGAAATTAGTCGTGAGGAATGTTGAATCAGCCATGATCCTATTGAATGGTGGAGCAGGATTGAGGGACTGAACGGCCCCCTCCTGTTCCTATTTCTTATGATCTTATGAAAAGAGGCAAGCATGACAAAAGTCCAAGGAACATTCTTTGTAGATCAACAATTCATTAGGAAGACAGTGAGACTATTATGTTGTGTCCAGGAATTCAGAGCTAACCTCCAGGGAAACAACAGGCTCATTCAACACCTCAATGCCGTATAAAGTTCCGCTGGGTTTTGGATGTAGCTTTGAGTTTAATGATGTTCTCTCATTACTGTCTCTTTCTATCAGCCCATTATTGCTTCTGTTATTTGCTCACCTTTGATGCTCCACCTAATCAGGGACGGTTCAGTTACTTTGTCCATGACCCACTTTCCCTCGCTCGATAGCTCTTAACTGAGCTGACAAAATGTGTTGACAATGAAAAACGCTAACTCTCTTTTCCCTTTTTAATGTTTCCAATAGTTTCCATTTCTAATCACCATTCGAGCGAGGACTGTGTAATCAGCAGAGAGGAACTTTGCGATATTTTGCTATATGGGTTTTTGATTTTACAATTTGTCCTTTATAACAGCACGGAAGGAGGCCATTTGACCCATCATATCTGTGCTGCCTCTCTCTAAGAGCAAATTAGCCAGTCCTTGGTCCATTTATTAAACTGATTTCGACTCACTGGTGGGATTGGACAGAGAAAGATTTCACACTGGTCATTTGCCAGATCTTTTTTTCCCTGGCTTAACCTGTCAATACCTCTCTGAAGGCTCCCTTATGATCATATGTTATAATCTAAGCAACATTTTCAACCGTCAAGGTGATAATCTTGTGCAAGTTGGCCAAAACATCGCCAAACAATTACAAAAGAACGATGTCAAATTGAGTTCGGTCCTTCTTCAGCCGGGGACTTTTTGTCAAAAGGAAAGAATACTCACCTTAAGAAAACTTTTGCATGGGAAAGAATATTAACCCTTTCAACTAAGAGTATGGTGACTTTTCCTCCTAACGATTTGTCTTCATCAAATCTGCTATTTTAATGTGTGAGGTTATCCATATTGGTCAGAGGAATAGAAAGGTAACATTTTTTTATCTAAATGGAGAGAAAATTGAGAATGCTTTAGTGCAGAGGGATTTGGGTGTCTGTGTGCATGGATTACAGATAACTAATGTGTAGGTAAATAGAATGTTGGCATTTATTGTTGAAAGAATGGACTATCAAGGTAAGAACGACAAAGCATCAGTGAGACTGCTGCTGTACACTAAATTGTGTACAATATTGGTCCCCTTACTTGAGGAGGAATTTAGTTGCATCGGACACAGTTCGGAGTAAGTTCACTAGGGTTGATTTCAGAAATGAAGAGTTTGTCTGTTGAAGACAGATTGAGCAGTTTAGGGCTACACTCTGTGGAGTTTAGCAGAATGAACGGGGCGATATTGAGATGCTCAAGGGGATCGACAAACTAGATGCAAATAAGATGTTTCCCCTTCTGGGACAATCAAGAATGTGAGGTAATAGTTTTAGGGTAGGGGATAGAACATTTAAAACAGAGATTAGATTCCCTGCAGTGTGGAAACAGGCCCTGCAGCCCAACAAGTCCATAGCAACCCTCCGAAGAGTAACTCACCAAGACCCTCTGACTAATGCACCTAACGCTATGGGCAATTTAGCATGGCCAATTCACCTGACCTACACATCTTTGGACTGTGGGAGGAAACCGGAGCACCCGGAGGAAACCCACGCAGACACGGGGAGAATGTGCAAACTCCACACAGTCAGTCACCCGAGGCTGGGATCAAACCTGGGACCCTGGTGATGTGAGGCAGCCGTGCTAACCACTGAGCCACCGTGCTGCCCTGAGGGGAAATTATTTATTTCAAAGGGACATGAATCTGTGGAATTCACTATTCCAAGGTGGATGCTGGGACATGTAAGAAAGATAGAGACAGATTTTTAATTAAGGTTAAAGGGTTAAAAGGTTATGGAGAACAGGCAGGAAAGTGGAGTTGGGGCTGAAATGGGATCAGCCATAATTGTAGTAAGTGGTGGAGCAAGTTCGAGGGGCTGAATGACCTACTCTTGATCCTAGATCTCATGTTGCATAGGAACATAGGAACAGGAGTAGACTATTCAGCTTCTTGAACCTGTCGTTCCATTTAATAAACTCTTGACTGATTGGTGGTCTAATTCCATATGTGTGCCCTTAGGCCCATATCTGTGGATAATCTTGCTTAATGAAAATCTTCTTACTCAGATTTAAATTCAACAATTGATTTATCATTGACCGCCATTTGAGGAAGAGAGTTCCAAACCTCTATTACTGTTTGCACATAGAAATGCTTTCTATCATCTCTCTCGAATGGTCTGGCTCTAATACTTCGACTATGTGACTGGTTCTAGAACCTTCAACTAGTGGAAAAGGATGTTCTTATACTTGACTAGAAGAAGATGTTAAACTTGTTCATTTGGCAGCTGAAGGGTCTGTGTCAATGATCTTGAAAATTGTGGTAAGTTACCTGTAGAGTTTGACAAAGAAATAAAAAAAAACATAATTATCTTGTTCGCGAAACTGAGTTAATGCGGGGTTGAGAATGATCAGTCAGATGATTTACTTCTCAAGATGGAGGGAGCTATATAAAAAAATCCCTGCCTAACTACCTAAACAAATTTTAAGAAATATATTTAATACCGTAGAGAAAGCTGTTTTTCTCTCTCCTTATCCTGTGAAGGATTATAGACCACAAAGCTTCTCAGCAGACCCACAATGCCCTGTGTTTAGCGCCAACAAAGTCATGCAGAGACTCTGAATCAAGACATTCCTAAAGCCTCTTAAGGCTTGATCCTCTGAACAATCTGGAAAGCATCTACCAGAGTAAAGGTTTAATCAGGCACTCGAGAGGGAATCAGCTTTCCAACTTGAGTCCTAGCTTCAGTCTAACCCCACTTCAGCCTGAGTCTCTGAGTCTGAGAGAAAAGAGACTGTCACATCTAGCTATTAGGAGCTGCCTATCTCTGCTGGCTGGGAGCAGTATATTGTTCTGATGAGACTCCCAATACCAGCCACTGAACACTGCAGACCCCTCCCGGCTTTACCATCTGTCCACACAATCGGGAGCAGCAAACCGTTTTCACCAATCATTGAAGAACTTCTCCGGACTCAGAGCTTGAGCATTGACAAAGTTTCTTACATGAGACCATGGGAAGCACACCTTTCCATAAGAACAGATCAGTGTAACTTCAAAGCACTGCAGATCACCTCAGATTTATATAGCTCCCCGGACTGACAGTTGCTCAATTAGATGCAGAACCACAAAATAGTCATGAGATGGCCTACATGAACATACTCCAGGAAGATTGAGGTCTTGCCAAAACTATACGTTAATGTGTTATTGTTCTCAGGCCTTGAATCAATGCACACTACATTCGCACATCTGCAGGTGTCTACAGATGTACAGTTCATGAGTTATGTGGGAAAAAGCAGAATTTCTTACAGCTAAGGCCACTCAGGGTAAGGGGCCAAACCATGATGAGAGCAGCACCATGACTGACTAAAACATGGCTGCAAACAGACAGTCCACCAAAAAAAACTTCCACACCAGTCATATGATAGCTTTTGAATCATATTTAAACTGTTGTTTCTTCATCAACTATTTTAAATAAAGTCATAGAGATCTACAGCACAAAGGTCCTTTGGCCCATCACTTTCTTGTCAGTGGGAAAGAACCAACATTCTAATTACCATTCAAATCCCATTCTCCAACACTTGACCTTAACCTTGTATGCCTTGGCATTGCAAGTGCAGATCTGAATACTTTTTCAATGTTATGAGGTTTTCTGCCTGTACCACCTTGACAGGCAGTGAGTTCCAGATTCCAACCTCCTGCTCCTTTACCTTAAACCTATGCCCCCAGTCAATGATCCCTTCATCAAGGGGAAAGGTTTCTTCCTGTCTACCCTCTCTATGCCCCTCATAACTTCACCCAGAGATTGGTGGGTATCTGGAACTCAATGCCTGCAAGGGCAGATAGACCCATCACATTGAAGAAGTATTTAGATGTGCATTTGCAATGCCAAACGTACAAGGCTAACCATGCCTCCTATACTTTCATCTACATCATTTACGTAAATGACAACCAAAAGTGGACACAGCGCTGGTCTCTGTGGAACACCGCTGGTCACAGGTCTCCAGTCCGAAAAACAACTCTCCACCATCGCTCTCTATCTCCCGCCGTTAAGCCAATTTTATATCCAAGTGCCAGAGAGTAGGAATAGGATAGTTAGGTGGCTCTATTTGACTGGCACAGTTATGATGGGCTGAAGAGCCTTTTTCTGTGCTGCAGATTTCTGACTCAATTCTTTAAACACTGGCATTGAAATTGGATGCTTGCGTTAGGGATTTGCTACTCATCAGAGCTTTTACTTACTGTCCTAAAAACATTTTGTTCATTTTGATTGTGAGACTCTCTCGCTGATTAAATATGCATTTCCTTGGGAGGCCTGACATCCTGACCTCGCCCTGATGTGGAATAATTATTCAGCCTGTCCATCCTTTCCTTATCATTGGCAAGGTCATCCTCATGGGTTTGAGATGGACAGACATTGCCTTCTTTCTCCCAAAGCAACTGCGAATGGTTTTATGATGACTTTAGTTCCCACACAAATTTCCTTCAATATTGCATTCACGTTGCTCCTGTTCTGTTTTGTCACTCATTGCTGTTTCTTTATATCTTTCCTGTTCATTGATGTCGGTGGAATTCTGCTTTTGCATGGTTGTTCACAGATTCTCTTACTTAGACTCATAGTCATACAGCACGAAAACAGACCCTTCGGTCCAACCAGTCCATGCTGACCATGATCTCAAACTAAACTAGTGCCACCTGCCCGCACTGGGCTCATATGCCTCCAAATATTTCTTATTCATGCACTTACCTAAATGTTGTAACTGTACCTGCATCCACCACTTCCTTTGAAAGTTCATTCCACACACAAACCACTTCCTGCATAAAAGAAAATTACCCCCATGTCTTTTTTAAAAACTGTCTCCTCACACCTTTAGAATATGCCCCTGGGTCTTGAAATCCTCCACTCGAGGGCAAATATACCTGCCATTCCCTTATCTATACCCATCATGATTTTCCAAACCTCCACAAGGTCAGCCTTCAGCCTCCAAGCTTCCAGTGAAAAATGTCCCAGCCTATCCAACCTCTCCCCATATAAGATAACCCTCCATCCCCTGCCACATCCGGGCAAATCTCTTCGGAACCCTCTCCTATAACAGAGCGACCAAAACTGAGCACAGGGCTCTAGAAGAGGCCTCCCATACACCCTGTACAACCTCAACATGATGTCCCAACTCCTATACTCAAAGTTCTGAATAATGAAGGCAAGCATGCTAAATGCCTTCTTAAACACCCTACCTATATGCGATGCAAACTTCAAAGAACTATGTATCCAAGCCCTTAGGTCTCTTCGTTCTACAACACTACCCAAGGCTCTACTGTTAGTTGTATAAGGAGAAAGTGAGGACTGCAGATGCTGGAGATCAGAGCTGAAAATGTGTTGCTGGAAAAGCGCAGCAGGTCAGGCAGCTTATGCCTGAAATGTCGATTCTCCTGTTCCTTGGATGCTGCCTGACCTGCTGTGCTTTTCCAACAACACATTTTCAGCTCTGTTAGTTTTATAAGTCCTGTTGTTTAGTATGACCAAAATGCAATACCTCGCATTTATCCAAATTAAACTCCATCTGCCACTCTTCAGCCCATTGACCTAATTAATCAAGATCTCTTTGTAATCTTAGATAACCTTCACTGTCCACTTTACCACCAATCTTGATGTCATCTGCAAACTTACTTGTACTTTCATGAACCGTGTCAAAGGCTTTACTAAAGTCCAAGTAAACAAAGTCTATCACTTTGCCCTCATCAATCTTCTTGATTACTTCCTCAAAAAACTCAACCAAGTTTGTGAAACATGATTTCCCATGCACAAAACCATTCTGACTCTCCCTAATCAATCCTTGTCTCTCCAAAGGCATGTAAATCCTATCTTTCAGAATCACTTCCATCATTTTACCCACCACTGAAGTTAGACTTACAAGTCTATAGTTCCCAGGCTTCTCCTTATATCCCTTCTTAAATGCACAACACTAGTCATTCTCCAGTCATCCAGCACCTCACCCGTAGTTGTAGATATAGGTAGACATAGTTACAAATAAATATTTCTGCAAGAGGCCCTGCAATTTCCTCTCCAACTTCATGTCCTGGGATACCACAGGAAGCTAAGGAAGTGATTGCTGGGCCTCTTGCTGAGATATTTGTATCATTCATAGTAACAGGTGAGGTTCCGGAAGACTGGAGGTTGGCTAATGTGGTGCCACTGTTTAAGAAAGATGGTAAGGACAAGCCAGGGAACTATAGTCAAGTGAGCCTGACGTCGATGGTGGGCAAGTTGTTGGAGGGCATCCTGAGGGACAGGACGTACATGTATTTGGAAAGGCAAGGACTTTAGGGATAGTCAACATGGCTTTGTGTGTGGGAAATCATTTCTCACAAACCTGATTGAGTTTTTCGAAGAAGTAACAAAGAGGATTGATGAGGGCAGAGTGGTAGATGTGATCTATATGGACATTAGTAAGGCATTTGACAAGGTTCCCCATGGGAGACAGGTTAGCAAGATTAGATCTCATGGAATACAGAGAGAACTAGCCATTTGAATACAGAACTGGGTGGAAGGTTGAAGACAGAGGGTGGTGGTGGAGGGTTGTTTTTCAGACTGGAGGCCTGTGAGCAGTGGAGTGCCACAAGGATCAGTGCTGGGCCCTCTACTTTTTGACATTTATATAAATGATTTGGATGTGAGCATAAGAGGGACAGTTAGTAGGTTTGCAGATGATGCCAAAATTGGAGGTGTAGTGGACAGTGAACAAGGTTACCTCAGATTACAACAGGATCTTCATCAGATGGGCCAATGGGCTGAGAAGTGGCAGATGGAGTTTAATCCAGATAAATGCGAGGTGCTGCATTTTGGGAAAGCAAATCTTAGCAGGATTTATACACTTAATGATAAGGTCCTAGGGAGTGTTGCTGAACAAAGAGACCTTGGAGTGCAGGTTCATAGCTCCTTGAAAGTGGAGTCGCAGGTAGATAGGATAGTGAAGAAGGCGTTTGGTATGCTTTCCTTTATTGGTCAGAGTACTGAGTACAGGAGTTAGGAGGTCATGTTGCGGCTGTACAGGATATTGGTTAGGCCACTGTTGGAATATTGCGTGCAATTCTGGCCTCCTTCCTATTGGAAAGATGTTGTGAAACTTGAAAGGGTTCAGAAAAGATTTACAAGGATGTTGCCAAAGTTGGAGGATTTGAGCTATAGGGAGAGGCTGAACAGGCTGGGACTGTTTTCCCTGGAGTGTCTGACGCTGAGGGGTGACCTTATAGAGGTTATAAAATCATGAGGGTCATGGATAGGATAAATAGCCAAACTCTTTTCCCTGGGGTGGGAGAGTCCAGAACTAGAGGTTTATGGTGAGAGGGGAAAGATATAAAAGAGACCTAAGGGGCAACCTTTTCACACAGAGGGTGGTACGTGTATGGAATGAGCTGCCAGAGGAAGTGGTGGAGGCTGGTACAATTGCAACATTTAAGAGGCATTTGGATGGGTATATGAATAGGAAGGGTTTGGAGGGATATGGGCCGGGTGCTGGCAGGTGGGACTAGATTGGGTTGGGATATCTGGTGGGCATGGACGGGTTGGACTGAAGTGTCTGTTTCCATGCTGTACATCTCTATGAATCCATGAGATCGGGTCCTGGAGATTTATCCACCTTTATGGTTTCTCAGACCTCCATCACTTCCTCTTCTGTAATGTGAACTGTTTCAAAACATCAATATTTATTTTCCTGAGTTCTCCAATCTCCAGTTCTTTCCCCATAACAAGCACAGAAGCAAAATATTCATTTAGTTCCATCTCCTGAGGTTCTACACATAGAGGACCTCTTTGATCTTTAAGGGGCCCTACCCTTGTTATTCATGGCTGTATCTATTGATAATTTTGGCCTTTCTCCCATGCACTGATGAATTTACTCGACTTGGCCACCAACAGCTGCAATTGGGTCAAACCTGAACAAAGACTGTCGTTTGTTGAAAAACTGAACTTTGGCAACTCCTCCAGCCAGTTTATTTCTTTTGCTTGTTGGCTGCTTCCTGGTCTTGTTGTAACAGTGTCACAGAAAGAGGAGGCAGTGGCACACAGTCACTGAGACTCTGGGTCATTCCTACGGTGTTCCAAAAGCAGCGAGGGTTCAATAACGACCCAAAGACTGAGTAACCACGTATAGAGTTGGGGGTGTCCGTCAACGTGATTGTGGTTCTGTCATGGAGATGGTTGGGACGAACACGCAGGGGATTATTGAGGTGACCAAATGACGTCCATTGTGGTGGAGTTGGTGTCACTGAGGCCTCCATCTCGGAGTGGATGGCCAGGGCAGGATTGGTCCACATGAGATTTGACCTGTAATGGTTTCCAATTCAGGTGAGTAGCAAGCACAATTAGATTGGGCAAGATTCAATCCCTTGACAGTGAACGGAAAACCTCTGGTGGTTTACTTGTCGCTATCCATTTCTCTCAGCTTCAACACACCTTTCCCATAGTAACTCCCAGCCTAACAACACAGTTGCAAGCGGTATTATGACATACTTATTGAGTAAAACCCTTTTCTAAACCATGTTCATGACAAGTGTCCAGTCCTAAAATTACTTTTCTATTTTCTCATAGGGTGTAAGACATTTATTGCTCAGCTCTAATTGCCTAAGGAGCAGCAATCGCATTGCTGTCGGTCTGGAGTCACATGTAGTCCAGACCAGGTAAGGACAAACCCAGCTTCCCGAACTGAATCTTTTCAGCAAAACCCTTCAACACAAGACTCACTATGGTAAACCTCCCCTGCACTGTCTCAAAGGCCGTCTCATCCTTCCAGTGTGTGGGTACCAAAACTGGAAACCATCCTTGAATTGGGACCTTAATCTGAGTGTTATAACGATCCAGCATCACTTCAGTCCACACTGACCCTCCAAAGAGTATCCCAACCAGACCAATTCCCTCACTCCATAACCGTGCATTTCCCGTGGCTAATCCACCTCGACCGCACATCCCTGGATACTAGGGGCAAAGGAAACTTCCATATCCGCCACAGATTCACCTGCACCTCCACACACATCATCTATTGCATCCTCTGCACCCGATGTGGCCTCCTCTATATTGGGGAGACAGGCCGGCTACTTGCGGAGCGTTTCAGAGAACACCTCTGGGACACCCGGACCAACCAACCCAACCACCCTGTGGCTCAACATTTCAACTCCCCCTCCCACTCCACAAGGATATGCAGGTTCTTCCTGACCTCTCTGCCCCCACCCCAGTCTGACCTATCACCCTCACTTTAACCTCTTTCCACCTATCACATTTCCGACGCCCCTCCCCCAAGTCCCTCCTCCCTACCTTTTATCTTAGCCTGCTGGACAAACTTTCCTCATTCCTGAAGAAGGGCTTATGCCCGAAACGTCGATTCTCCTGTTCCCTGGATGCTGCCTGACCTGCTGCGCTTTTCCAGCAACACATTTTCAGCAATTTAACATGACCAATCCACCTAACCTGCCATCTTTGGACTGTGGGGGAATCCCAAGCTGACATGAGGAGAACATGCAAACTCCACACAGAGGGTGGATTCAAACCCAGGTCCCTGGCAGCAGAGCTAACCACCATGCCACCCAGAGACCTAGGTTAATGCTCTTGAGGCATGGGTTCAAATCCCACCATAGCAGCTATTGGAATTTGAAATTGATTAATGTATCAACTTTTGTAAATTCCCCTGTGATTCACTAATGTCCTTTACAGAATAAAATCTGCCGTCCTTACCTGGTCTGATCTACTTGTGACTCCAGACCCAAAGCAATGTGGTTGACTCTTGACTGCCCCTGGCCGAAATGCTGATCCTGTGGAGGGGGTGATGGGGGGCTTGGAGGAAAGGGCATTGTGCATATTCGACTGTGTCCCCAAACCCCAGTGTTCTCACTCAACAATGTTCACACTCCCCCAAAATCCTTACCTTGGACTCACACATAACCTGAAGAATGGGACAACACACACTGTGTAACCTCACTTACGACTGATGCTAAACAAACTGACCTGTAGTTATTAGTAAGGTCCTGTGTGAACAGTTTGATGCAACAAACATTGCATTGGACAGAAGGGCAGGCAACTCCCCACCAAGATACATGACCACCAACTAGCCACCAAAAGACATGACCAACTATCAGTAGTATCCATATACACAGACGAAGAGGGACACCAGTTCCACTGGGACAATACATCCATCCTGGGACAGGCTAAACAAAGACACGCATGGGAATTCCTGGAGGCCTGGCATTCCAATTGGACCTCCATCAACAAACATGTCGATTTGGACCCTATTTACCAACCTCTGAGAAAAAGAAGAGGAAGTGATGTCACTAACCACAACAGACCAAGACACATAAAGAGCAAGTGGCACCAACGGTTCAATGGAGGCTCACTGATGATGTTCCCTAGCATGGTGACGAAACATCTGAGAACAACCTACCAGCTCAGTGAGCAAACCTACAAACAGATTCTGGTGGTGTTACAGAAGAATTATTGCGGACTCAGCTTGGGATCTATGTGAAGTCAATAGCCTCAAGGAACAGAATCCCAAGAAAATGCTCAAATCACAGCAATTTGCAACATGAAGTAAATCTATCATCATGGCTTGGTGCCATTGGCATTGAATTGAAATCTGAATGTGTCAGCATTCCTGACATATCTATATCTTAATGTTATCATGGTAACATGGCCATGGGACAGTGTTTCCTTACTTCTTTGGAGCGTGCTAAAGCATATTTAATCATTGCTTTAATTCTTCCACCCAGAGCTCCCCATTCCTGCACTGGGTCTACTTTGGGCATGGGGCTGCTGGTTAATGGTAATGCTGGACATCCTGGCACTGCCTACCAAGCTTTCTGCTCTGACCTGATAATACCACCCACTTTCAGCCATACCTTATGACTCCTGGGGAGGCAGGAAAGGGCAGCACTGGGCAGGTAGGGTCAGTCTTGCAAGCAGCAGTGGCTGCAGTAGTCAAGTACGCTATTAAAGGTCTCACACTTTCTGATGAGTGAGAAAGTGAGAGAGTGAATGAGAGAGTGAAAGAAAGTGTGTGTGAGAGAGAATGAGAGTAAGAATGAGAGTGTGAGAGTGAGTGAGAGTAAGAGATTATGAGAGAGAATGAGAAAGTGAGTGAAGGTGTGAGAGAGAGTGAGTGAGAAAGGGAGTGAGAGGGTCAGTGGAGTGAGAGAGAGTGACAGTGAGAGAGTGAGAGTGAAAGAGTGTGAGTGAGAGTAAGAGTGTGAGAAAGTGAGAGAGAGTGAGAGAAATGAAATGGTGAGAGTGAAGAGAGAGAATGAGAAGGGGAGTAAGGGAGATGGCTAAGTGAGGAATGGGAGTGAGGGAGATGGCTCAGTGGGTGGGCAGAGGGATGTGGGTGGGGAGAAGGAATTGGATGAGTGGAGGAGGTGGGTGACTGAGAGAGGGAGGTGAGTGAGGAACTACATTATTGAATCCCAGAATTAAAAGTTTGGCATGACAGAGCACAATGTCTCAAGTCAGAGTTTTATTTTTGGTTCAGACACGATTGATTATTTGTTCCTCAGTCAAGTGCTCACCCTTTAATTAAAGTAACCATTAGCAGTTCCCTGGTCCAGTCTGGATTCAGGAATCGCTGTGGGACCCTGCCAGATGTTAACATACAGATCCACACACCTCAATGTTTAAGTTGATAATGGGTATTTCTGGAGAGTAAATGGGGGAAAGTGGAAGAGAACTGTAGATTTTCAGTACAGTCTCATGTAATGTGATAGAGAATGTAATGAAAGACATCCCCACAACAGAAAAGCCCTTAGTTAAAGTCAGCTGCAATCTATCAGAAGAGCCCACAATGTGAGTATCACACTGTTGTTAGTGTTGTATTAAACTGAGTCAGGCAAGCTGAGCAATAGCATAAATAGGTCACTGTGTAGCTAATGGTCCACGTTTTCTCAGTTTTACATAAGACTGATGCTTTTGTAATCTTGCTAATCATATTATATTTTACAAAATTTGATCTGTAGTGGCTGATTTCTATATCTGACATTCGTGGTATGGTGGCTCAGTGGTTAGTACTGCTGCTTTGTAGTGCTGGGTGACCTGGGTTCAATTCCATCCTTGGGGGACTGTCTGTGTGGAGTTTTTATATTCTCCCTGTGTCTACGTGGGGTTTCCTCCTACAGTCCAAAGATGTGGGTTAGATGGATTGGCCATGCTAAATAGACCATAACAACCAGGGATGTGCAGACTTGATTTTATTAGCCATGGGAAATGCAGGGTTACAGGGATGGATCTGGGTGGGATACCCTTTGGAGGATTCGAATGGCCTACTTCCATATTGTATAGGAATTCTGTGAAACTCCACAGGAATTGTTTGATTTGATTTAATATTGTCATGTACCTAGGTTTAGTGAAAAGTTTTGTTTTGTGTGCAGTACAGGCAGCTCAAATCATACAAAGTACATAGAGCAGAGCAAGGAATACAGAGTTACTGCTGCAGAAAAGGTGCACAAAAGAAGGGCTTATGTCTGAAACGTCAATTCTCCTTCTCCTTTGATGCTGCCTGACCTGCTGCACTTTTCCAGCAACACATTTTTAAGCACAAAAAGCAAGATCAACATTTAAGTTTAAAATTTGAGAGGGCCATTCAGAAGTCTGATAACAGTAGGGAAGAAGTTATTCCTGAATCTGTTGATACACGTGTTTAAGCTTTTATGTCATCTGCTCAATGGAAGAGAGTATAACTGAGCTGGGAGGGGGTCTTTGATGTTATCGGCTGCCTTCCCAAGGCAGCGAGAAATATAGATGGAGTCAGTGGATGGAAGATTGGCTTGTGTGATGGACTCGGCTGTGTTCACAATTCTCTGTAATTTCTTACAGTCCTTGGCAGAGCAGTTGCCATATCAAGCTGTGATGCATTCAGACAGAATGCTTTCTATCTGGACAGGATAGATCGTTGGTGATCATCCCTCTTAGGAAGTTGACACTCAACTTCCATCTCCACCTCAGCACCATTAATGCAGACAAGGACATGTCCTTCACCTTGCTTCCTGAAGTCGATGACCAGCCCCTTCATTTTGCTGAGTGTGTGTGTATGTGTGTGAGAGAGTGTGTGTATGTGTGTGAGAGAGTGTGTGTATGTGTGTGAGAGAGTGTGTGTATGTGTGTGAGAGAGTGTGTGTATGTTGAGTGCGTGTGTAAAAAAGAGAGTGTGTGTGCGTGTTGGTGTGTGAGTGTGTGAGTATCAGAGTGTGTGTGACAGCCCTGTGATGGTGAGAAGTCAGTGCCTGTACACTACTGCACCAATTGCTGCTGTGCAATATTCCCACAGCTGTCTGGTTAATGTGTATTAGCTAACCCTTCCTAAGGAAGGGACTGGCTGCTGAGTCAAGAGTTCTGTTGCCTTGGCATCAGTTGGCAGCTTGGGTTGTTTAGCTGTGATCTGAACACAGCTATACGTGTTGTTGCAATAACGTAGCTGTTTCATAACACTGCAATATTCTCCTGTCACTGTCACTCTCCCTCTCCCTCTCACTTTCACTTTTGGATGGACCTGTTTGGAGAGAAATCACCTGGAAAAGCCAGACACAACATGATGGCTGCTTTCCTCCTCCAGCCCTTTAGATTAATCTGACTGCATTTCAGAGATATTATCTAGAGAGCCTGGGTGATGCGGTAGGTCAGAAAGCTGATCTTGAATTCACCTTCAATAATTAAGACACTATAAGCTCTCAATGTGAATACTCTTCGGATCACAGGGCCCATTTGACAGGAAAAACGTGAGGATTGTTCCATTTGCTTCCTGTTTATAGGCCGGGCTGAGGTGATAAAACTCATCAGTTAGCCACTGTGGAGTTGATGGCCTCAACTGCACACTTTTCCCGTCCTGGTAACTCAAGACTTCCTCCTGATTCATCTGATGTTTATCCCCACTGCATTGTTTGATATTTATAATGCCGTGCGTTATTGGATGCACTGCTCCATCGCCGGACCCTGGAGCAGATGCTAAAGACCACATTGACTCTTACATACATTTCATAGAACCACAGAAAAGAGGAGTAGGTGTAGGCCATTCGGTCCTTCAAACCTGTTCTGCCATTCAATATTATCATGGCTGACCATCCAACTCCGCCCCCTACTCCTGCTGTCTCCCCACATGCTTTGATTCCTTCAGCCCTAAGAACTGTACCGAAGCCCTTTTGAAAACAGCCAGTATTTTGACCTCAACCACTTTCTGCGACAGAGAACTCCGCAGGCTCACCACTGTTTCTCCTCATCTCAGTCCTAAATGGCCTACCTTGTATCATTAAACTGTGACACCTGATTCTGGACTCACTGGTCATTGGGAACACCATTCCTGCATTTACCCTGTCTGGTCCTCGTATAGAAACTTGAGAGATCTTCCTCAATTCTTCTAAACTCGAGTGAATATAGTCCTAATCGATCTAGTCTCTCTTCATAATTCAGTCCTGCCATCCCAAGAATCAGTCTGGTGAGCCTTCACTGCAGGCCCTCCATAGCCAGGACATCCTTCCTCAGATAAAGAGACTAAAGGTGTTCATGGCTCTCCAGGTGTGGTCTCACCACAGCCCTGCGCAATTGTAGCAAGACATCCCTGCTCCTGTACTCGAATCCTCTCACTCTGAAGGCCAACATCCCATTTGCCTTCTTCACCGCCTGCTGCTCCTGCACACTGACTTTCAGCAGTAAGTTAATCCCCCTTTCTTTCTGTAAGTAAATTCCCACATTATTCTACAACTGCAAAGTCCCAGGTATAGCTGGGTGAAAATGAGCACTGCAGGTGCAGGAGGTCAGAGTTGAGAATGTGGCGCTGGAAAAGCACAGCTGGTCAGGCAGCATCCGAGGAGCAGGAGAGTCGAAGTTTTGGGCAAATGCCCTTCAATGGCAGTGGATCATTTCAACCCGAGCCACCCAATGAGAAAGATGGCATTATTGATACCCTGCACAGTTTGACGTCCCACGGACCTCTGCTGGAACCTGATGCCAATCGGTTTCTCAGACACATTAATCCCTTCAAACGTTAGCGATGGATCTTTTCTTTATAAAACCGATGGGAAAAATAACTTTTTTCACGGAGCAAGTAGTTCGAGAATGGAATGCGCTACCTGTAAATGTAGCAGAGACAGGTCCAATGGAGCCATTCAAGGGGGGGGGGGTATTGGACGATTATTCAGATAGAATTGGCATGCAAGGGACATGAGGACAAAAACAGGAGATTGGCACTAGGAGATGGTCGTAGTGGGCCGAATGGCATCCTTCAGTGCTCTAATGGTTCTGTGACTGTCATCTGAGGAACCAGTTTCCAGTTTACTTTTCACTTACATTGCTACTCGCGGTGTTTTGCGTATATTCCATCCTCGGGTGACTGTGTGTGTGTGGAGTTTGCACATTCTCCCCGTAGCGGCGTGGGTTTCCTCCGGGTGCTCCCGGTTTCCTCCCACAGTCCAAAGCTGTGCAAGTTGGGTGAATTGGCCATGCTAAAATTGCCCATAGTGTTCAGAGATGTGTAGATTAGTTGCATTAGTCAGGGGTAAATGTAGAGTAGTAGGGGATGGGTCTGGGTGGGTTACTCTTTGGAGGGTCAGTGTGGACTTGTAGGGTCTGTTCCCATACTTGTAGGAATTCTATGAGGTTCAAGAAGGGCTTGCGTCTATCAAAAGGGCCAAAGCCATTTTACGTGTTGACCAGGAAGCAATTGTGAGATTTTGCAAGGCTTGCCCAGTGCCATTTGTTTTGCGGGCAAAGGTAGCGGTGAAAATCTGAAAGCTGGAGAGGGAAGGAATCATCAAACCAGTGCAATATGCAGAATGGGCAGCACCAGTCGGACTGATTGTGAAGGTGGAAGTGGGATTAGATTCAAGATTAGAGTGGTGCCGGAAAAGCACAGCAGGTCAGGCGGCATCCGAGGAGCAGGAAAATCGACGTTTTAGGCAAAAGGCCTTCATTGGGAATGACCCTGTACTGATTGTGAAGCCTGATAGCTCAGTTTGCCTTTGTGGGGATTTTAAGCAAATGATAAACCGCCTCTCGCACCTGGATAAATACCCAATCCCTGACATAGAAGAGTTGTACGCAAAGTTGGCACGTGGACTATCCTTTACAAAGCTGGATGTGAAACACGTCTACCTACAATTGTGACTGGAGAAGGAGTCCCAGACATACATCATAATCAACACCCATAAGGATATATACCAATACACAAGACTGCCATTTGGGATGTCATCAGCCTGCGCTCTTTTCTACAGACCATGGAGAACAATTTACAAGGGCTAGCCCAGGTTGCCATTCATCTGGATGATGTACTAATAACAAAGAAGACCAATAAAGAGCACTTGGAGAACTTGGACATAGTGCTTAAACAGTTCTCCCAGGTGGGCGTACACCTTTAGAAGGGAAACATGTATGTTCCAGGCACCTACTTGGGTTACAGAGTCAACAAAACTGGGTTATACCTGTTGGACGCAACAGTGAGGGTGATCAATGGAGCCCCAGCCCCCACGGCTGTACCAGAGCTTAGATCTTTCCATGGGTATTATTATGGAAAATTCAGACATAACCTGGCCTCCACCTTGGCATGCTTGCTGTTGAAACACGGTCGGCTTTGGAAATGATCACATAGCCAAGAAGTAACCTTCAGGGAAGTGAAAACGCAGCTATCATCACATCAGGCGGCTGGCCCACTACGATCCGAAGTGAGAGGTAGTGCTGACATGCGATGCCTCCCCATATGGTACTGGGTGGTGTTGGCTCACTGGTGGCCTAATGATATTCCGGGACTTTGGCTGACACTGAATGCAAATATGCCCAGACAGAGAAGGACGGTTTGGCGGTCACCTTTGGTGTGAGGGCGTTCGACCAGTACCTTTACAGATTGGAATTTGTCTTAGCAATAGATCACATGCTCCTGCGAGGGTTGCTGAAGGAAGACAAGGTGGTGCTGCCCATAGTTTCCAGTAGAATTCAGCACTGGGCCTTTACTCTCAGCACATACAAATTAGAACACTGTCCAGGAAGCCAAGTGCTGAATGCAGATCCCTTGAGCCACTTCCCTCTGGTAGATACTCTACCTGTGGTTTCTCCCCTGGAAGAGTCCATTTTGGTTTTTAAACTTTCTGGATACCTATCCAGTCAATATTCGAAGTTGGACACAGGAAGAGCCTGCCCTTGTGAAACTAAAACAGCTGGTGGTAATAGGGGAAATGGAAGGGCCATCGCAACCCAGATTGAAACTTTTCTGGGCCCGGCGACACCAAATCACTGTCAAGGGCAGAATATGACTACGGGGAGCAAGGGTCATTGTCCTGAGTAAAGGTCACCCACCAGATTCTGCTGATCTCCACTGGGGGTCATTCAGGGGTTTCTAAGTTGAATATACTGACCAGAAGCCAAGTCCGCTGGCCGGGGGTGGATGCCAACGTAGCTGCGTTGGTGGGCGGTGCCCAGAGTGCCAACAAAGACAAAAATTACCACCAACAGCACCCCCACATTCGTGGGAATGGTCGGGTAAACCCTGAATTCAGATATATGTCAACTATGCCAGTTCCTTCCACGGGCTCAATGTTGCTGGTCATTGTGGATGCCCATTCAAAATGGTTAGACGTGCATAAAGTTCATTCGGTAAACTCGGGGATGATGACTGAGAACCAGCCCATGCAACAGGGACAGCTCCTGCAGATTGCTGATGGGGAGAAGACTCCGCAGCAGGTTCAACCCTGATATTCCCAGATCTGGGTGGGAGGGTGAAACAGCAGCAGGAGGGTCAATGCTGCCCACATGCCGCCTCAAAGTGAGATAGACAATTCAATTCAGTGGACGAGATTTGGTGCCGGAGCCATGGAGATGGCCCCGTAAGGCTACGCGAGGTCAAAGTTCGGGTCGGTGATACAGTCCTGATCAAACACGTGGATCGCCTGAAAGCTGTTACCTCGCAAATGCGGCAGGAGCAAACATACCTGGCCCCTCAGAGCAGTCAGAAGGTGTGTCAGAAACCGTAGGTTCTCCCCCTCTATCTAGTGTTGAGGAAACCTCTGAGTGTGAGATGGATGCAGCCTCAATACTATTATCACGGGGAGAAGAGGAAGAAACTCTCCTGAGACACTCCGGATGCAGGAAGCGGGCTACGGACTTGAGACAAAAACGTCGCAGGTAACGCTACAAGCCAAAGACTCGGTCTCCCTCGCTGTGCTTGAGGGGGAGGGATGTAATGATTAGAGCCAGGGTGACCGCATTGACTATGAAATTTTTGATTGGGTTTGTTAACTTAGGCCAATCAGGAAAGCCTTGGCTGGCCAATATATATCGGAGATTAGAATCTCCTCAGAACAAAAAAATATAAACGGGAGATTTAGAATCTCCTCAGTTCAGGCAACTGACTCCGAGTTGGCTGGCTACAGCTAGTGTACTGTGCACAAGTAAATAAAGGCTAATGTGGTAATGAGATACTGGCCACTGCGCAGTTATTTCAGACACTTTCACTGCAGCTAAAGAGAGGAAGACTTGGTAAAACAGTCTGATTTCATCCAGGTTAAAATAGCTTTATTCATGTGGGCATTGTTGGCCATGGTGGGATTTGAACCAGGGTACCCTGGAACATTACCTGGGTCTCTGGACGAACAGTCCAGCGATAATAGCACAAGGCCATCACCTTCCCTGTTGCCTCTTACTAGACTAGATTCCCTACAGTGTGGAAACAGGCCCTTCAGCCCAACCAGTCCACACCGACCCCCCGAAGAGTAACCCACCCAGACCCATTTCCCTCTGACTAACGCACCTAACACTACGGGCAGTTTAGCATGGCCAATTCACCTGACCTGCTCATCTTTGGACTGTGAGAGGAAACCGGAGCACCCGGTGGAAACCCACGCAGACACGGGGAGAATGTACAAACTCCACACAGACACTTGACTCAGGCTGGAATTGAACCTGAGACCCTGGTGCTGTGCGGCAGCAGTGCTTAACCACTGAGCCACCGTGCCGCCCCTGTGGGCACACAGGCCATGTGTAAGACCGTTTCACAGCCAATGCTGCAGGCCGGCCCATCACTCTGCCCTCTGCTCCATACCAGTCGGTCAGCACAGTCACATCTGAGTCTGGCCAGTCTGGAGTTACCAATCCATGGCTCGGGTTGGTCACTGGATTCCTACAGGACTTCCCCACCTGCCGGCGATGATGGCTGACAACTTGGCGACAATGGTTATCTACGTTTTCACTAATTTCACTGTACGTGTCTTTAGCATCGGAAAACATCCCCACGGTTTCATAAAGCACATTGAGTGCGGAGTCCAGAAAGAGGCATTGGGGGAGGTTAGTAAAACCTGGAGGTTGGCTGTTATGGAGGGTCTTAAAGGAGCAGTGACATGTGAAGGATAGAGAGAGGGAATTTCAGAGTTTGGAACCCAGACACGCTGAATCATAGTGACTGTCAGAGGAAGCGAAGAGGATCTGAATATTATTTCACTTGAGAAAGACTGCAGAAAGCTACAGAGCAGGAGGATTTGGGAATCCTCGTTCATGTTAGCATCCAAGTTCAGCAGGTCATAGGGAAGGCAAATGGAATGTTGAGCTTTATTTCAAAGTGAATGGAGTATGAAAGTAGGGAGACTTTACTAAAACTTACGCAAAGGCACTAGTCAAACCCACAATGAGAAAACTGTGAATAAGCTGCTCATCTAAGGAAAGATACATAATCATTGGAGACAGTCCAGAGAAGAGTTCACTTGGTTGATCCCGGGTATGGATGCTCAGTCTTATGAGGAGAGATTGCGTAAGTTGGGCCTCTAGTCGTTGGAGTTTAGAGGTGATCTTATTGAAACATATAAGATTCTGATGGGACTTGACAGAGTAGATGTGGAGAGGTTGTTTCCCCTTGTGGGACAGTCTAGGTCCAGAGGGCATCATCTCAGAATAAATGATCTCTCATTAAAGCCAGAGATGAGGAGGAATTTCTTCTCTCTGAGGGTACTGGAACTGTGCCATTCTTTACTACAAAGGGCTCTTGAAGCTGGGTCATTCAGTATATTCTACCTAAGGCTGAGGTAGACAGATTTTTAATCAGTAAGGAATCAGGGGTTATAGGGAACAGGCAGGAAAGTGGAGTTGAGGGTTATCAGCTCAGCCATAATCTCATTGAATGGCAGGTGGACTCAATGGGCTGAATGGCCTACTTCTGTTCCCATCTCTTATAGTCTTGTAAAAAATATTCGCTGTCCATCCGCTCCATCAAATCCTCTCAGAATCTTTAAAGACCCCTTGAGGTTTCTTCCTTTTGTTTTGAGTTGCTGCATCTAGGCCGGGTGCTGGTTGCCATGACAATGTTGCAGAGATTCTCAACACTTTCCTTAGGTTCTCCACTGAGCTGATAGTCCCTTCCTCATTGAGGAAGTGTGTGCAGGTATATTGTGTGTTTGTGTATTGTGTGTGTGTATTCTGTGTTTGTGTATTGTGTGTGTGTATTCTGTGTTTGTGTATTGTGTGTGTGTATATTGTGTGTTGGTGTATTGTAAGTGTGTGTGT
Organism: Chiloscyllium plagiosum; assembly: GCF_004010195.1. Lineage (NCBI taxonomy): Eukaryota > Metazoa > Chordata > Chondrichthyes > Orectolobiformes > Hemiscylliidae > Chiloscyllium > Chiloscyllium plagiosum. The sequence goes on along the minus strand of NC_057720.1, from coordinate 92,835,956 downwards.
ATGTGTGTGTGTCTTATAGCAGACAGTGAAGAAGGTCATCTGAGAGTCCAAGGGATCTCGATCAACTGGGCCAGTGGACTGAGGAATGGCAGATGGAGTTTAATTCAGATACGTGCAAGGTATTCCATTTTGGTAAGACAAAGCAGGGCAGGACTTACACAGTTAATAGTAAGGCCTTGGGTAATGTTGTCAAACAGAGTGACCTAAGGGGTACGTATACAGAATTCTTTGTAAGTGGCAACACAGGTACACAGGTTGGTGAAGAAGGCCTTTAGGAGAAAGTGAGGTCTGCAGATGCTGGAGATCAAAGTTGAAACTTTATTGCTGGAACAGCACAGCAGATCAGGCAGCATCCAGGGAACAGGAGATTCGACGTTTCGGGCATAGGCCCTTCTTCAGGAATGAGCAGAGAGTGTTCAGCAGGAGAAGATAAAAGGTAGGGAGGAGGGACTTGGAGGAGGGGCGTTGGAAATGTGATAGGTGGAAAGAGGTCAAGGTGAGGGTGATAGGTCGGAGTAGGGTGGAGGCGGAGAGGTCAAGAAGAAGACTACAGGTCAGGAAGGCAGTGCCGGGCTGGAGGGATCCGGCTGAGACAAGGTGGGGGGAGGGGAGATGAAGAAACTGGTGAAGTCCAAGTTCATCCCCTGCGGTTGGAGGGATCCCAGTCGGAAGATAAGACGCTCCTCCTCCGACCGTCGCGTTGTTGTGGTTTGGCAGTGGATGAGTCCAATGACCTGCATATCCTCGGTGGAGTGGGAGCGGGAGTTGAAATGCTGTGCTACAGGGTGATTGGGTTGGTTCGTCCGGGTGGCCCAGAGGTGCTCTCTGAATCGCTCCGCAAGTAGGCGGCCTGTCTCCCCAATATAGAGGAGGCCACATAGGTCCCAGAAGGCCTTTAGCATGCTTGCCTTCATCGGTCAGAGCACTGAGTACAGAAACTGGGATGTCATATTACAAGAGCAGAAGACATTGGTAAGACCACATTTGGAGTACCGCGTACAATTCTAGTTGCCTGTTGTGGAAGGAAGTTATTAAACTGGAAAGGGTACAAAGAAGATTTACAAGGAATGTTTGAATTAACAGGAGAGGCTGGCTAGGCTGGGACCTTTTTTCCCTGGAGTGTAAGAGTCTGAGGGGTGACCTTATAGCAATTTATAAAATCATGAGGGGAATGGATAAGGTGAATAGCCAAAGTCTTTTCCCCAGAGTAGTGGAGTCCAAAACTACAGGGCATAGGCTTAAGGTGAGAGGTGAAAGATTAAGGAGGACCTGAGGGGCAACCTTTTCACACAGAGGGTGGCGCATATATAGAATGAGCTGCCAGAGGGAGTGATAGAGGTGAGTACAATTGTAACATTTAAATAGTACATGAATAGGAAAGGTCTGGAGGGTAAAACACAGACAAATGAGACTCGCTCAGTTTAGAAAAACCTAAATAGCATGGATGAGTTGGGCTGAAAGGCCTGTTTCTGTGCTGGATGACTCTAAGCTGTGGGTCAGCGATGAAGCTGAAACAGTCCGACCAGCCCCCTGGCCCCATCTTTACCAGTTCAATGTTGGCTTGGTGACTCCTTCCTCCCCATCTCCAACCTGTTGCTACTTGCTTTCCCACAAGCCACTACTGTATTTCCAGAACAGTTCTCTTTATCTGGGCCTGTAAGAAAATGGCCAGACTTGCACATGGGTAGCCTGTCCCTGTCCCCGCACTTTCTCCAGAGAACCCCTGAGCTCCCTCAACAATTAACAGGCTGTAGGAATTTGGGGGTCCATATTTTCAGGTGAAGTATTCTCCTTCAGTGACGGTTCCTCACAAGTTGTTGTTTTCCTTAGGAAAGAGAGGACACAGAGTTAGAGGAATGTGACGAGCAAGGACACAACTTATCACCTTATTGTGAGTGTGTGTACAGACTGCCGTTATCACAATATGCAATCATACCCTGAAGACTAAAAAAAGTCCTTGTGCCAGACTGTATGAGCTCACCCAGTGATTAGAAGTTAACATGGTCAATATTTCCATTATTCATTGAATGATCACGTAAGGGCATAGAGCCTTTATTGGTTTTGACCAACCTCTGAAGGTCACTGAATCTCTGGTTGTGCAATGTATTGACTCTAAATTTCACTTCCCTCTAAAGCGTCCGCTCTCCATCCCCACTCACAGCGCTGTTAATGATGGGCCGGCACCCTCGTGTAGACCTCTGCAGGAAACCATGGCCGGATAGGAGTCAATCACCCAATGATAATCCACCGAAACCACTAGCACTCAACCGCGAAGCTTGTCCATTTTACGCAGAGCATTGAAATGTTGTAAAACAAAATGGCTAAACACAAAGAAGTGTACAATGAGACACAAGGTAAATGCTAAATTTATAGCTATTTTCTTACCAAGCTGTGCAGAGATGTGGAGCAGGTGGGACCTGAGCTCAGATCTCCTGGCTCTGAGGTAAGGACACTACCAGTGCACTGCAAGTGCCTTCTCATATTCAGTTTCTAAGATGATTATATTTGGAGACTGCATTGCTTGTCGAGAGTAAAATGGAGGAATGAGAGGGGGTCACACCACTCACTGTGAATTCTCCCGAATAGTAGTTAAGGGTACAAGAGGGACCCTATGTTAGCAGACACGCAGAAAAGACATCAACATTTACACTTGTGGATAATGGCATCTTTGCTAACAGTGTAAGCTTCCACATGACACAGAGGGTGCTGCTGGGAACGTAATGTTTTATAAACGATCATACTTCAAACTAGAATTGTCCTGAGGCAGTTCATGCACTGGAATGCAGTCACTAAGGTACCAGATCCAACCCTGCTCAATACAGGATGTACAAGTTATTAAACCGGAAAGAGTGCAGAAGAAATTAGCAAGAATGTTGCCAGGACTCTATAGTCTGAGTTACAGGGGTAGGTTGGACAAGCGAGGACTTTTTTCTTTAAAGCGTAGGAGACTGAGGAGGGAGAAGTGTATAAGTTCATGAGAGGCATGGATAGGGTGAATGCACTCAGAGTTGGGGAATCGAGGAGTAGAGGGCATCAGATTAAGGTTAGAGGGGAAAGAATAAAGGGGAACCTGAGTGGCAACTTTTTCACACAGAAGGTGGAATGAGCTGCCAGTGGAAGTGGTTGAGGGGTGTCCATTAACAAAGTTTAAAAGGCATTTAGACAGATACATGGATAGGAAAGGTTTAGAAGGATATGGGCCAAGTGTAGGGAAATGGGGTTAGCGTGGATGGACATTTTCGTCGGCATGGACCAGTTTGGGCCAGAGGACCTGTCTCCGTGCTGTAGGACTCTATGACTCTTAAGTTCATTTCATTTCAAGGGAGAATGGAGTTGAGGGTTAAGATGTTAACTACCTAGCATGTAAGGTTCCTGTGATCCACGTTGTCATGGAGACAGGTTTTTGGATATTAATGTGTAACAAACTGCTGACAAATGTACTGAGTTTCTCCGGTACTTCCTGTTTTAATTTCTCAACCATCCGCAGTTACTTGGCTTTTACTGGAGGGTTTCTGGAACTGTACAAAACATCAGTCAGAGCACAGCCTTTTGGTCACCACATTACAGGAAGGACATGGTCCCACTGGAGAGGGGACGGAAAAACTTTATGAGGATGTTGTCAGTGAAACAACTCCATAGAGGTCACTCTTTATTTACATGTGGAGAGTCCTTGACACTGACCCAGCTCCCTCAGAGCCAGCTCTCAGAGTGAACAGAACCTCTGACACTCCTGTTTATATCTATCAGCCTGGGCTCCCTGATTGGACCAGATTAACAGCCCCAATCGGGGAACTCATATTCTGTGAGCTGACCCTGTTACAATCACCACAGTCAGGAATAAGGAGTTTTAGCTTTGAGGGCTGATTGAATAGGCTGGGACTGTTTTCTTTGAAACGGGAGACCTGAAGGGAGATTTGATCGAGGTGTGTAAAATGATGAGGGGTCTGGATCGAGTGGGTAGGAAGGACTGATTTCCACCAGCACAGAGGGCAATAACCATGGGGAGAGATTGAAATGAATTGGGGGCAGGTTTAGAGGGGTGTTGAGGGTAATTGGTTTCACTCAGTGGCTGGTGGGATCTGAGACTCACTGTCTGAAAAGGTGGGAGGGGCAGAAACCCTCATCACATTGAGAAAAAGTACCCCTCCCCGTGCACTCGGGGATGCTACATGATAAGTACAAGAGCTGGAAGGATTTGGTGGTTAATTCTCAGATAGCATAGCTGCAATGGGTTGGACGGCCTCTTTTTGTGCAGTAGTTTTGTGCTTGTTATAAAGGACGATTAAGGAAGAGACTATAACTTAATTTAAAAGAGATTTTGAATCACACAATCAGAGAATTTGAGTTTAGGAGTTGAGACACCATGTTGAGGTTGTACAGGATGTCGGTGAGGCCATTTCTGGAGGACTGTGCCCAGTTCTGATCGCCCTGTTACAGAAAGGATATTATTTAATGGAAAGGGTTCAGAAAAAGATTTACCTTTTGCTAGGAATAGAGGTTTGAGTTACAGGGAGGGACTGGTTAGGCCGGGACTTCTTTCACCAGAGCATAGGGGTTGAGAGGTTTATAAAATCATGAGGGGTGATGATAAAGTGAATGGCAGATGTCTTTTACCGAGGGTGGGGGGAATTTCAAGACTTGGGGCATATATTTAAGCCAATAGGAGAAAGATTTAAAAAGGACATGAGATGCAACTTTTACACAGAGTGGTTTGTTTGTGGAATGCTGGTGAATGCAGGTACAGTTACAATGTTTAAATAACATTTGGATAAGTAATGAATGAGAAGTATCTGGCAGGATATTTGCCAAGTGCAGGCAGGTGGGACAAGTTTAGTTTGGGATTATGGTCAGCATCATTATGGTTGGGCATAAAGGTCTGTTTCTGTGGTGCATGACTCTATGAATCCCTACAATGTGGAAGGAAGCCATTCGGCCCATTGAATCTGCACTCCAGACAGCATCCCACCCATCCAGAAACAGGCCCAGCCCCCTGCTCTATCCCTGTAACCTTGCATTTACTGTGGCCAACCCACCTAATCTGCACACCTTTGGAGATTCAGGTAAGTATTTGGAAGCAAAGAATTTTAAAAATGGAGGCAGCGGTCACATTGAAACAAAGTTCTTTAAAAGGACAAACAGGGAATGGAGCTTGTGTGTTTGCTCTCACTGCTATACATAGCTTTATATTTACAGTGAGATTGGTTCCTTTGCAGATTAATCAACAGCATTGTTTAGGATAAGAAAATTGAACTTTGTACTGAGGATAGTGTGCTCACAAAGAGGGAGTATTGTACAAGCACAATAGAAATGTACCTTTTTGTGGGTGAGGAGTTGAAATAATTCAAAGCCAGCAGAGAATGGGTGAGAGCTGCGTTCTGCTGTGTCTGACTAGCTGAGTCATAGGGATGTCCAGCACAGAAACAGGCTATTCGGTCCAACTTGTCCATGCCGACCAAATATCCTAAATTAGTCTAGCCCCATACTCCTCTGAACCTATCCTATTCATATACCCATCCAGATGCCTTTTAAATATTGTAATTGTACCAGCCTCCACCACTTCCTCAGGCAACTCATTCCATCTTCTGTGTGAAAAGGTTGTCCCTTAGGTCCCTTTTAAATCTTTTCCGCCTCACCTTAAACTTATGCTCTCTAGTTTTGGACTCTCTCACCCTGGAAAAAAAGATCCTAGCTCTTCACCTTTTCCATGCTCCTCATCTTTTTATAAACGCCTGTAATATTTATTGAGGTGATAGATTGGGATAAAGTGGTTGATGTTCTGCATAGAGATTTTCAACAGATGCTTGATAAAATATCACACATGAGACATGTTTACAGAACTGTAGTCCTGGTGTTGCGGTGGTTGTAATGTCATTGGAGTGGAAAATGGGTTCAAATCTGGCCGCAGCACACTCATAGAATTGTTACCAAGAGAGGCCACGCAGCCAATTGAGTCCACACTGACCCTCGAAACAGCATCCCACCCACCCTCCATTTCTCATGGCTAAACCTGCACACTATGAGAAACAATCCACCTATCCTGCACATCTTTGGACTCTGGGAGGAAACCAGCACAGAGATGGGGAGAACACAAACTCCATAGACAGTTGCCCAAGGCTGGAATTGAACCAAGGTCCATGGTTCAATTCAGCAGCAGTGCTAACCACTGAGCCGCCCTATTTTTAAATTACAATAAGATCTGGAAGTAAAGAAAAAGCTATTTTAATGGTGACCCATCTGGTTCACTTATGTCCTTTAGGGAAGGAAATCTGCCATCCTTACCTGGTCTGGCCTATATGTGACACCAGCGACACTGCAATGTGGTTGACTCTGAAACAAAAACAGAAGTTGCTGGAAAAGCTCAGTAGGTCTGGCAGCATCTGTGGAGAGAAGTCAAAGTTAATGCTTTGGGTCAAATGACCTTTCCTCAGAACTGGTTGGCTCTTAATTGCCCTATGAGCAACAAATCCTAGACAAATAAAAATAGGTGCAGGAGTAGGCCATTCACTCCGTCGAGCCTGCGCCACCATTCAACATGCTCATAGCTGATCGTGTAATTTTAGTATCCCACTCACGCTTTCTCTCCATACCCCTTGATCCCTTTAGCTGCAAGGGCCATGTTCAGCTCCCTGTTGAATATATCTAACGAACTGGCCCCAACAGCTTTCTGTGGGAAAGAATTCCACAGGCTCACAACTGAGTGACGAAATTTTTCCTCATCTCATTCCTGAATGGCTTACCCTTTGTTCTTAGACGTTGATCTCGAGCTATGGACTTCCCAACATCAGGAACATTCTTTCCATATCTAGCCTGTCCAGTACCATCAGGATCTTATATGTTTGTAATGAGATCCCCCCCTTATTCTTCTAAAGTCGAGCAGCTGACCAAACGACAATGTCATTTTAATAACTTGCTTGAGCAAGGCTTAGAAGCAGTTTACATACAAAATAAAAACCTGGAGAAGAGAAGTGGATAGGTGGAGTTTGAAGATAACGGGACAATCTAAGAAAGCAGATAGGTGCCAAATCTTGGGATCTGTAAATCGAGGCAGCGAGTACAAAAAGTTCTGTCAAACCTGTGTAAATCACTTGTTAGGTTTCCGTTGGAGATGTATGAACAATTCCGAGTGCCACACATGAAGACTCTGGAAAGGGAATCAAGAAGGATTCCAGGGACGAAGGATTGCACTAACATGGATAGTTCTCCGAGCAGCCAAAGGGAGATTTAATTGAGCTGTTTCAAATCAGTCAAGAGTTTACACAAAGTGAAATTTCCAAAACTGTTCCCAGTGGCTGAAGGGAGTCAATAACAATTTAGAAATGTCGTCAATGTTGCAATATCGGCAAACAAGGCCCACAAACAGAAATTAGATAAGCGACCGGCTAATCTGCCTCAGTGATGTTCGTTGCGGGTTGATCATTGGCTAGGACACCAAGGAGCACTCGCTCACCTTTTCTTAAAAATGCAACTTAGGAACATTGGAGGTAGCAATAGCAGCGGGCCCATTCTCTGGGTGAAGACATTTAGAGTCACAGATATATACAGCACAGAAACAGACCCTTCAGTCCTACTTGTCCATGCCAGATATCCTAGACCCATTTGCCAGCACTTGGTCCATGTCACTCTAAGCCCTTCCTATTCATATACCCGTCCAGATGCCTTTTAAATGTTGTAGTTGCACCAGCCTACATTACTTCCTCTGGAAGCTCATTCCATACACGTACCACCCTCTGCATGAAAGTTGTCCCTTAGGTCTCTTTTATATCTTTCCCCTCTCACCCTAAACCTATGCCCTCTAGTTCTGGACTCCCCCACCCCAAGGAAAATACCTTGTCTATTTATCCTATCCATGCCCCTCATGATTTTATAAACATCTATAAGGCCACCCTGCAGCCTCTGACGCTCCAGGGAAAACAGCCCCAGTCTGTTCAGCTTCTCCCTGTAGCTCAGATCCTCCAACCCTGACAACATCCTTGTAAATCTTTTCTGAACCTTTTCAAGTTTCACAAAATCCTTCCGAGAGGAAGGAGACCAGAATTGTACACAATATTCCAACAGTGGCCTAACCAATGCCCTGTACAGCCGCAACATGATCTCCCAACTCCTGTACTCAATACTCTGACCAATAAAAAGAAAGGATTTCTCCTCATCAGTCCTAAATGGCCTACACCAAATCCTTACAGCGTTTTGGACTTTCCATTTGTCAGGAATATTATTCCTTTGCTTTCCGTATCTAGTCCTGTTAGAATTTTATAGAGCATATGCGATCCCCTCTCAGTCTTCCAAGCTCCAGTGAATACGGTCCTAACCGATCCAGTCTCGCTTCAGATGTCAGTCCTGCCTTCCCAGGAATCAGTCTGGAAAACTGGTCGAAGTACAACCCGAGGAGGCTGACACACCTCAAAGGCATCATCCCTTGATTCCTGCACCACTTTGGAAGCAGTAGATGGTGACACAGTGGTAACGTCACTAAGCTGGCAATCTAAGCTGGCAATCCAGAGGTCTGGTCTCTGCAGACATTCGAGTTCAAATTGCACCGCACCTGGAAGCAGATGTGAAGTTCAGCTGGAACATAAAGGTGGTTTCAGTAATGGTAATTATGAAATGACTGGCCACTGGCCCTTGAAGGTAGGGGCTTTCTGCCATCCTCACTTGGTCTGGCCCACATTTGACTCCAGACCCGCAGCAATGTGCTGACTTTTAATTGCCCTCTAGGCACTCAGTACAAAGGCTGTTTTGGAATGGGCAGTAAATGCAGAAACACCCACAACCTGTCAAAAGGTAACTCACAGTGAGAATGTGTTCTGATGATGAAGTAGTTGAGAGACAGTATTGAGACAGCATTTCATCCCCAGACCTTAGTATTTGTCTAGGCCAGCAGCTCTGGGCATGTTAACCAGGCTTAACTGCTGAGGGTAATCAGGATAGAAAATACTTGCTCCCTCATAGTACAAATCAGGTTGGATAAAGTGTAGCAAATCTCTTCTACACTACTCAGATCAACCAACTTACATTTTTAATGCTACCCTGGTACAAAGCCAACGGCAAAACTCCAAATTCTTTGGCCATTAGTAATGCCTTGTTCATGTTCACAGAACCAGCACGCTATCCCGAGCAGAGTTCAATCTCAGGGCTAGCTCCTGTTTCATTCCTTAGTGTTGAGACAGGTTCCCTTTACTGGACAATTGGTTTGGCATGGCTGGTAGGCAGATTCCCAACACTCAGTTGTGCTGGATAGTTGAAGGCAAAGCATGTAATATGCAGAGCCAGCTCTAATTAGTTAGCTTCTGTAGTATCACCGCTTGTGCTTATGGGTGTGAATACAATTATGATGGTCTCCAATCAGAAACTAATCACACTGCACTCCGTTCCAACTCTTTCTGCACGAAGAATGTGTATCCCACTGGCAGACAGGACACCGATCTCTGGGGATCCCTGGCTTGACTCGTTTGGCAGTCAATGGATTCCTGCAGATCAGAAACCAACCTGATGCCAAGCACTGTGCTATCATGTGGTCTCCATACAGGACTTCTTCAACACTGGCAATATGCCCCTCCTGTGAAAAGAAACAGCATATCATGAGTAGGTTGCTGCTCCCCTGCAGCTTCAACAGTGCATGGCCCAGACACTGGGATAGCCTTCTTGTAGTTTGTCAGTGTTACAAAGAAATGTCAAGCACCCCCCCAGAGACCAAGTCACGATGTGAGACACAATGCTGGGTTAGAGTGCATTGTTAAATACAGTTATAACACGGTCCTTCACTTCTGCCTACTTTACCACTACACAGCCCATCTCCTTGAGGGAGTGTGTGTATCAGCTCCTCTAAGGCAAAGTGCTGTATATGATAGATGTGAAGTGGTGAGTGTACACTCTGTAGTGAAAGCACTAAACCTATGACTGCAGATAATTTGTATGCTCCATTCCACACAGTAACCGGCCTCAAAAATTTGCACTGTTAGCCACAGCTTCTTCTGGTAAACCCTCCTATTTCACATACTTATTGCTTACATCGTTTGTCTGCTGAGAGTAGTTTACACTAGCACCTGGAACACTGTAGTCATGTCAATATACAGCCTCAGTGTAACCTTATTGCCTACCATATTGATTGAGAAGCTTCACTGCGTTGTTCATGCACAAAGTTCAGTTTACGATTAAGCTTAGACAGCTTTCTGTCACACTGAAATTATAGTTCACTCAGCAAACACTCTTTCATACCTTGCATTGATCCACAGACAGAACTGGTCTAGGAGGTGGTCAGCTACTTTATAGACATGTAATGAAATACTCACTGCCCAAGCAGTGGTTTAGTGAATGGTACAGTCAGACTGGCTTATACTTATCACTGGCTATAATGCCGAGTGATAGAGACTATTGAGACTTAAATTTTGGGGAGAAAGACACAGATGGAGAAAAGCTGCTTGAGAACAGTTTGAAAAAAAAATCAATACTTAAGGAAACCTGTGGAATTGAGCCTTTAAAATGATACCATGCATCACCCAGAGACACACACACACACACAACAAAGCACACAGGATACACTCAGACGATGAGTGTGTGCATACACACACACACACACACACACGAAAGCAACAAGATTAAAAACAACTTTACTCAATTTTAGCAAATAACATTTCAAAATACAAGACAAGACAGAGTGAGACAACAATTTTAAAAGGTTCTGTTTGTTTTGCTGAGTTAAAAAAGAAATCTACACAGTGATGTCAAAACCTGAAACAATCTGTACCATCAAAATACGGTAAAAAAATACATCAATGCTTACAGCATGCTTCAGAAACTGTTGCAGAAAAGTGCAGCTCTGGGAGGAACTGACACACAGTTAGTTAATGTACCTAGGTAGAATCTAAAGAAATAAAAAATTTCATTTACAACTGAATTTTCCTGTAAAGCCTTAAGAAAAAATGTTCAAGTGAACAGTAACTTACTTCAGGAAGGACCAGTCACCTATTAATTATCTTCAAAACACATCCTGCTCTCTCCCAAAATATTAGAACACAGTCAGATAGTGTCATACAATTCAGATATATAGTTTAAAAAAATTGTCTTTGTAAAACTTCTAATACATTAGCTGAATGCTTTTGATCTTTTAGGGCATGCATTAAAAATGGGGTGTCATTAAGATAATGTACAATAAACAAAGGCATCAACATTGAGATACCCTTGGACCCTATAACAATGACAAGACCACTGCAAAATTAACTGGCCAAACCAGACCAAGTGAAAATTACTTGCACAAAAGAAACGTTAGTTACAAAGTGTCTTCAAATCGTAAGGAGTTCTAGTTTCATTTTGAAAAAAAAAGCATGTTCTCAACACAATGTAATAAATTACACAGGACTAGTCAAAAATCCTAACAAGAGGTCTCAAAAATCCTGTTCCAGTGCTAGATCAGCCATTTACAGAGCCAATCTTCAGCAACTGAGGACAATCTCCAAAGAATGTCAGCAACCGTTAAAGATAAGTGAAATGGTGTTACCTACAATGTTAGTAATATTTGTGGATCTGTACAGATCCAAAGTGTTAGCAAACGAGAATGTCACTCGACCATAAAATATTAATGCTGAGTTTTAATAAAAAGGCCTGCTTTAATATAAATGTTGACTGTATTAAATTACAGGTTACTGTCAGTCTTAAGTTGACCAGTCAACTTGGAGAGTTATTAATGTTAACTGTTCTAAATAAGAGAACAGTCTGTTGTCCTATCCCAAGTATCGTTCCTCACTTTTCAGATTAAAAACAGAAGAAATTATGTTCAGAAATACAATACAAACTCAGACACCACCATCACCCTTGCACCCTCTTCTCACAACCCTCTTTAGCACCTGTACAGTGTAGGAATAGAAACTTTAAAAAGTCCTGTGCTTCCAGGGAAAAAACAAACTGATACAAATGCTAGGTCCATGACTGCATTAGCGGGTTTAGTTTTTGTTATACTCCACAGGCTTGTCCCCAGTCTCGCCCAATAGGCACGTGCGGACCAGTGCTTCCGTGACTGCGTACGGGTCACAATTGGCAGAGGGACGGCGGTCTTCAAAGTACCCTTTCTTGTCCTGGCCAACAGATCGGGGAATTCGGATACTGGCCCCTCTGTTTGCCACACCAGCCGAGAACTCGTTGATATTAGAGGTTTCATGGTGGCCTGTCAAACGGCGGGCATTGTCCAACCCCCCCTTGGGGTCATAGGCACGGATGTGATATTGATGCCTCTTTCCCAGTCTTTCGATCGATTCTTCAATAAATCTAAAGAGGAAAGAATTGTTACTTTGTGCTGAATTCTTATTGCTGGCAACAAATGAGGAATATTACACACTAAAATCAAATCTATTACTCTCTCAATCATGTTCCATTTGCTCCGTGATAAAATTGAGTCAGAGTCAAGCAGCATGGAAACAGACCCTTCGGTCCAATTTGTCCATGCTGACTAAGTTTCCCAAACTAAACTAGCCCCACTTGCCTGCAGTCTAAAATGTTATAACTGTGCCTGTATCCACCAGATCCTCTGGCAGTTCATTCCACTCATGCACCACCCTCTGAAAAATCTTGCCCCTCCAGACCCTTTTAACCCTTCCCCTCTCACCTCAAAAATGTGCCCTCTAGTTTCAGACTGCCTCACCCTGGGGAAAAGACCTTTGCTAAAGACCTTATCTCTGCCCCTCATGTTTTTAAAAGCCTCTATATATAGAAAAATACTCCTCAACCTCCTACGCTCCAGTGAAAAAAAAAGTTCCAGTCTCTCCTTTAACTCAAACCCTCCAGCCCTGGCAACATCCTGCTAAATCTTTTCTGAAGCCCCTCCAATTTGGTAACATCCTTCCTATAGCAGGGTGACCAGAACTGAACAATATTTCAAAAGTGGCATCACCAACATGGTGTCCGTGACGTTCCTAACTCCTAAACTCTATGGTTTGAGCAATGGGCAGCACGGTGGCCCAGTGGTTAGCACTGCTGCCTCACAGCACCAGAGACCCAGGTTCAATTCCCGCCTCAGGCAACTGACTGTGTGGAGTTTGCACGTTCTCCCAGTGTCTGCGTGGGTTTCCTCCGGGTGCTCTGGTTTCCTCCCACAGTCCAAAGATGTGCAGGTAAGGTGAATTGGCCATGCTAAATTGCCCGTAGTATTAGGTAAGGAGTAAATGTAGGGGTATGGGTGGGTTGCGCTTCGGCGGGTCGGTGTGAACTTGTTGGGCCGAAGGGCCTGTTTCCACACTGTAATGTAATCAATGAAGGCAAGCACGCTAACATCGTCTTAACCTAGTGATGGGAGATCCCACATTCCATGCAATTAGTCCCTCAAATGTTGCTTTTCCATTTGTAACAAAGCACTCACTCCCCAAATCTATTAGCAGAGATAGATCAATGGAGCCAGTTCTCTTCACAAAAATGTTTCAAGACTAAAAAAGAACAAACTTAACATTTGATACTCACTTCAACCCGCCCTCGTTTCGCATGGACTTGGTGCTAAAGTTGGTGTGGCACCCTGCACCATTCCAGTTGCCCGGAATGGGTTTGGGGTCAAAGCTGGCAATGATACCAAAATCCTCACACACCCTGTGCAGAATAAACCTCGAAATCCACAAGTGGTCACCCATCGAGATATCTTCGCACGGTCCAATTTGGTACTCCCACTGCAAAGGTGGTGGGAAAACAGTGATTAGCTCAAAAAAAAAAAGCAAAGAAAGGTGTGTATTACAATGCCCAGCAGCATAAAATCAGAGTTTAAAAATAAAATCAGCATTGCAGATGACCCAATGTGAGACATGTCTGCACAATGTTGACACGTAGAGCCTAAAGGCTCAGATCCTTTACAACAGGGAGAGTCTCTTTGGCTGGATTCCCTTTTAAAGATACAAAATCTGAGTGGTAAGCAGTAGGGAACAGCAAGAAAGATTAACGATAACAGAACGGCACCGAAAATTAGCGATTCACAAAGCCGGGGTGGGGGACCTTAATGGATGAATGGTCTCCACCTTCTCTTGCAGCTATTCTGACAAGCTCACCGTCAATGGGTTGCCCATTAAGTAACGTTCAAGTGGCTAGAACTTCCCAGAAGCAGCTGACTTCTTTTAAATTCATTGATGGGAAGAGGGCATCGTCAACTAAAAATCAGCATTTATTGCTCATTCCGGATTGCTCGGCAGGCAGCTTCACTCCTTCACGGGCATGAGTGAACTGGATGGGTTTTTCCAGTTGATCATGATTTCCACAAGACTGCTACTCCCAGATTTTTACTGAATTCAAATTCCACCATCTGCCATAGCAGGATTCGAACCTGGGTCCTCTGAACATTGCTTGGGTCTCTGAAATAACCGGATAACACCACTAGGCCATCACCTCCCACTTGCCAGTGTTTAGTGTCCAATCAGAGAGTCAAACCCTGGGCACCATTATGTCTATCACTGTGGAACAGGATGAGGCCGTTCAGTCCCTTGAACCCCTTCTGCCATTCAACTGTCTCAACTCTAATCTCCATGAGCCTCCAACAAACGCAAGAGACAAAAAAAAATATATAGTTTCAAGGTAGACATTACTGACATGAAAAACAATTCTCAACCGCAAAGTCAGCAGCATCCATAAAAACTTATTCTTAAAAATAATGCAAAGAACAAATAAAAAGGTGATCAAGTGTCCTGCTGACCTCAGTAAGCATTATGAGCAGACCCAATGTCAAGCCAAATCAAGAACTCCTCTCAGTTAGCTCCAGCATAGAGACACTGCATGGAGAATCATACAATCCCTACTTCGTGTGGAAGGAGACCATTGACCCACCAAGTCCCAACAGACCCTCTGAAAAGCAACCCACCCACATGACCCATTGAGATTGTCAGCTATGGTTTGGTACTCCATGGAATCAACGAACACACACATACATGCACACCACTTTTAAATTTAAGGAACAATCTCATTCATGGAATGATTGCGGTCAATGTTGATGCAGTCAAGCCTTCAAATCCAGTTTGTCCGTCCGCTTCCCTCTTTGGCCACGTCCCTAATTTCATCTTCTCAAATATTGATCCCAATTCACTTGGGAAGGTTGGTTAGTATCAGGATCCACCAATGCTTGCAGGCAGTACAATCCAAATGCAAGCCACCCTGCGATGGATTTCCTCAGGCTACCTGGCTTTTGTCTAATCGTCAATCTTATCTTGCTGGTGGTTAAACCTGTTGGCATTACAAACAGATGTTCTCGCTCTGTCTTACGGGGGAGGTGATAGCCAAGTGATATTATCGCTGGATGGTTTGGATTAGTGTGGAAACAGGCCCTTCGGCCCAACAAGTCCACACCGACCCGCCGAAGCGCAACCCACCCATACCCCTACATTTACCCCTTACCTAACACTACGGGCAATTTAGCATGGCCAATTCACCTGACCTGCACATCTTTGGACTGTGGGAGGAAACCGGAGCACCCGGAGGAAACCCACGCAGACACGGGGAGAACGTGCAAACTCCACACAGTCAGTCGCCTGTGAGGAATTGAACCCGGGTCTCTGGCGCTGTGAGGCAGCAGTGCTAACCACTGTGCCACCGTGCCGCCCACAAAAGATCCAAAAGATCCAGGGAATGTCCTGGGAATCCAGGTTTGAATCCTGCCATAGCAGTTGGTGGAAAGGGAATCTAATAGAAATCTGGAATTAACAGTCGAGTGATGACCATGATTGTTCAAAAAACCTAACTGGTTCAGTAATACCCTTTAGGGAAGGAAACTGGCATTCTTAACTGGATTGGCCTTCATGACTCACAACAATGTGGTTTACTCTTATCTGTTGTCTAGGTAATTAGGGATTGGAAATAAATATTGGCTTAGTCAGTGACATCCATTAATAAAAACAACTTGATTTTAAACTCCATCAAATCTCTATTCCAAAGCTTCCCCAGCCTACAGATCTTTGAAATGCAAATAAAGAGTTGTGGAAGACAGGACAGCTCTGCGACATGGGTGATCAGCAGCCAGAGTCTCTTTATAAAGACGTGACACCTAGAACTTAAGACAAACCTACAGGTCAGGACCAAAGCAGTGATCTTTTATAGGCCTGGTCACGCTGTATTCTCTGCTATCCTGCTAGATGATGGGGTAGGCTGTTTTGTAAACTCGCCTGACCATGTCTGATGTGAGAGAGGAAATGCCCACACAACAAGTGGTTGGAAAGCACTGCCTGGGAATGGAGCGGAGAGAGATTCAACAGAGACCAAATGACCTCCCTTCTGCACCATCATAATTCCGATCAAGGTCTTGGGATGGAAAAATAAAAATGTACACCAGCCTGTCCTTGCTTTTTAAAAATTATACCATTTGTATTCCAATTCTTTTGAAACGTACAGCCTCACGTTTCCATGTTGAGTTTCTCCACTTATCCATTCCATTCCATTTCACCACTGCTCTCTTCAACGGTGACCATCTTCCTCCCTGGCTCCCACACAGCCACACCTCCAAATTAAAAAGGAGCTCTATCCTTTAGCTCCCCTTCATCTCACTCAATCCCCAGGTCATTGACTTACATCAATGGGACTCATTTTACAATCCATGCTGGTCAAAGTGACGGCCGTTTTCTGCTGGTCGGCTATTTCTAGAAGACCTGCCCACACCAATGGTGAGCTAGTTCTTTAACGGATAGAAACGTTTGCAATACCATCTCACCCCACCTCAGTGCTTGAGCACTCTGAATTTGCAAGCTAAGCTTTCGTTAAAGCCAACGTGAGAATTCTAATCCACAAGCACTTTTGTGGATATTTCTGATCACTCTTCAACCTTGTATGATACATTAGGCAGCCACCAGTTCCTTCTCACCTGAGATGCCATCACTTCAGCATTGGTACCAGAGATATGAATTCCAGCGTATAGGCAGGCTCGGTAATGAGCCTCCACAATATCTCGGCCATAAGCTTTGTCTGCACCAACTCCACAGTAATAGGGACCTAGAAGGTAACATGATCAGTAACAGTTAGTTACTGAATGCACCAGTAAAGTAGTAACAAAGATAAATAAGCACCAATTGAGGATTATCCCACACACCAACAAGTGTAACCTCAAGTTTTAGCTGCATTGCTGAAAATAAAAGACCAAATATTTCCATCTTGTACGCACCAGGACAGGATATACCAATTTTTTTAAAAAAAGGGAAAACCAACATATGTACTGTTGGAGAGAAAAAAAAAGTGGCAAGTGGATTTGAATTGGCTGAGGCACTGCAATGGAGAATACATCAGTTAATGATGATTGACAATTAACTGCCAGGGCAGTGTTTAAATTTTAAATCAGGCAGGTTGACGGATTTGACAGAGCTCTGCTTTGAGAATCGAGCTATGAAAAAATAGCTCTCATCTATTTTGTCCTGATGTGGATGCGAGGACCTGGAGAAGCAGCGCTCCAAAAGCTAGTGCTTTCAAATAAACTGGTTGGACTATAACCTGGTGTTGTGCGTTTTTTGACCTATTTTTGTCCCGGCTATCAAGTTACCATTTATTGTCTCGGCTCCCCTCACTGATCTTTGCTTCCTTCAGGTTAAGAATGTAGATTCGAGTATCTTAATTGTCCTGCAGTAGTTACATTTATTTTAAAACCTTGCTGCCGAAGGTAGCGCCTTATTGTAACATTGTTACTCGCGGTTTGAAAGGAGCGTAAGGAATGGCATACCTTGTGGTCCAGGAAAGCCATTGGAAGGCCAGCCAAAGGGATGCCCATCTGTTCCTAATAAAGTGTACTCCTGTTCCATTCCGAACCACGGTTTCTCATCTGCGACCATGGACATTATTTGCTGGCATGAGTTGCGGAGATTACTCTCTGTGGAGACAAAGGTTTGTAATCACAGCGTTCCCATCAGCTTCACATCCACAAGAAACTAAAATTCTACAGGTGCATATTTCATTAAAATAATAAGAAAAGCAAGCGCACTTTGGTTTAAAAATTGAACATTTGCCTCAACTGTCTCACTTAATGCTGATGTGAAAATTGGCCTCCCATACTTAACAGTTTAGAAACAACGCAGAGCTACCAAATATGAAAAAAAAATAAAGAAAACACTTCAGTTGCTCCTGTTAGATATGCTTTTGACTATTGCGATGCAAAATTTTAGACAGGACATGAACTCTGCAAATTGAAAACCCATTACAAAGGGAGTAACCTCCAGCTCAGTCAAAGACAACAACAATATCAGATCTTCACAATCTGTAATATACTTCTGGGAATTAACTGGGATAAAAGTGGGTACGTATCAACAGCACAAGGAAAGTGGTTGTGTGCTTGTTATTTGACTGTAAACTAGATTAGCAAGCTTCGTGAAGGAATTTGAATAATTAAGTGATTACAATGGAGTGGGGTTACATTGACAGTGGAGTGTATGCGTGTGCCAGTACAAAGGGACGATGAGATTATTGAAGAGACTGGAGCGTGTGGGAAGTGAGAATTCTTCACTAGCGGGTGGCACAATGGTTAGCACTGCTGCCTCACAGCACCAGAGACCCAGGTTCAATTCCCACCTCAGGCAACCGTCTGTGTGGAGTTTGCACATTCTCCCAGCGTCTGCATGGATTTCCTCTGGGTGCTCCGGTTTCCTCCCACAGTCCAAAGACGTGCAGGTCCAGTGAATTGTCCATGCTAAGTTGCCTGTAGTGTTAGGTGAAGGGGTAAAGGTAGAGGAATGAGTCTGGGTGGATTGCTCTTCAGAGGGTCGGTGTGGATTTTTTGGGCCGAAGGACCTGTTTCCACACTTGTAATCTAATCTAGTCTGCTACATATTCAGTAGTAACTCACAGAAGATGTGCAAATATATAACTTCAATAAAAAGGAAAAAAAAAACACTTTGCAATGTTACAGGAACAGTAGAAGCAACTCTGAAAGAATTTGAGGTACGATGGAGCAAATGTCTCAAACTAACTGGATATCTAAAAACAGTTTGTATAGGTGGGATGGATCAAATGTCTACAAGTCCCTTTTATGCCGGTCTCTTGGTGCTTGGAAAACTGCACTCCGTGTACCTGCTGGTTTCCTATTGTATTTGAGGACTTCACAAAGGACAAGCTTGTTCGGATCCTTCCGGAAAGGATCCCGGAACATGGCTGCTGGGATGAGGTACATGTCACTATTGGATCCTTCTGACTGATACGTGCTCGATCCGTCAAAGTTCCACTCTGGGAGATCTGCAAGAGAGAGTACAAATAAAAGTCTCATGGTCGCCAAAGGTAACATGCAGGAAACCCACCCACACACACAAAAAAAAAGCACTATTTATATAGGCAGCTCTGGAGCAAGTTTTACTTTAATCTGGAGATTGAAAACAGAATGTTGGATTATTTGAGGAGGAGTCACTTGTTCAACAAAGTGATTAATTTCTTTTTAATATTTATATGTTTAATGTTTCCCCCTCTTGCATACTTAAATCTTTTGGTAAGGAGAGAGTTTATTTTTATATAAAAAAGGTGCTATTGAAAGCTTCTTTTTCTTGGTTTAACGTCACTGGAGACATTCAAGAGACAGAGCGTGATAACTAGTGGGTTTAGAGAAGGGATTACACTGCAGGATCAGTCAGGTGGCTGATAAGGTAAGAGGGCTGTTCAGAAGTCTCCTGCTTGCTATTTATCTCTCAAGCAGATATTCCGTTTTGAGTACTGCTGAAAGAGAGAGTCTCAGAAAAATAGAAGTGGTAGTCAGAACGTGGGCACTAAGAGCAAATCATCAAGATTTAAAACAATAATTGTCATGGGGACTCTCCTGTCAGGGGCACAGACAGGAGATTGTGCAGTGGTAAGCATCAATCTAGAACACTATGTTGCTTTCCTGGTGCCAGGGTTAAGGATGTCTCAAAACATTTGAAGCAAAAAGGGGGAGAGCGAGAATCCGCAAGTTGCTGTACCCATTGGTAGGAATGACAGTTAGGGAAAGGGGTTCAGGCTTGCAGAGGGAATATAAGAGGTTAGGTCAAAGGTTACAAAACAGATCAAAAATAGTAATCTCTAGTTTAGTTGCAGTGCCAAGTTGTAATGAGGGAAGGAACACAAGGATAGAGGAGATAAATCAGTGGCTGAAGATGAGGTGCAACATGCAGGGATTATGTTTCTAGGATCATTGGGATCTCTTGTAGGAGAGAGAAGACCTGTTCAAAAAGGATGGGTTTCACCTGAACTGGAAAGGGACCAACATCCTGGTGGGGAGATTTATTAGTACTATCTTGGCAGCCTGTAAAAGGTTTAGAGAGGGTGTGTGGAGACTTCCTCAGTAACCGTGAAAATTGAAAAACAGAGGAGGATGGTTCTGAATCAGAAAAGAGAAAGTTAATTAGAAAAGACAGAAGAGCAAGTCAGAGAACAAAATAACTCAAATTAATCCTGCATTTATTTCAATGGGGATGTGACAGATCATGGGTCTGGAACACTGTAGCTAAGACAGAGGCTTGGCTGAGGGAAGGACAGGACAGGACTGTCAGTTACATGTTCCAGAATTTAGATGTTATAGGAGGAATAGAAAGGGAGACAAGAGAGGGTGCTGTGGCATTTTTGATTCAGGAAATCTGCAGTTACTGTAATTAAAGACAACATTTCTGAGGAATCATTTACTGAAAATATATGGATTGAAATTGGAAATAAAGAAAGGGATGATCACCTTGATGGGATTGTACTATAGGCCCTCCAATAATTAGAGGGAAATTGAGAAACAAATATGTAGAGATCTCAGATATATGCAAAATAAGTGGCTGTAATAGTAGGGGATTTTAATTGTCCAAACATTGACTGGGACTGCCATATCGCATTAAGCGGTTGGGTGGTGAAGAATTTGTTAACGGTTTTTAGGAATATTTTCTTTATCAATATGCAAGTGCTTCTATTAGAGAAGTAGCAAAACTCTATTTTCGCTTGGGAAATAAGGCAGGGCCAGTGACTGAACGGTTAGTAGGGGAACACTAAGTCTAGTGATCATAACTCTAATAGTTTTAAAATAGTTATGGAAAAGGATAAGTCTTCCATAAAAGTCAAAGTTTTTAATTGGAATAAGAGTATGAAACAAGAACTCAAAAAACTTAATTGCAGGTGACTGTTCCCAGATAAAGGGATAACTGCAAGTGGGAGGCCTTTAAGCACACGATAACAAGTTCAGAGGCATTATGTTCCCGTAAAGAGTAAAAGGCAAGACTGGTAAGATTAGGGAACAACAGATGAATTAAGATATTGTTCTATTCAAGAATAAGAAAAAATCATGTATTAGATATAGACAATTGGGGTGAATTGAATCTCTTGAAAAGTATAAAGAGTCTGTGGAGCATTCTTGAGAAGGAAATCAGGAAGGCAAAGAGGGGATATGAAATAGCCTTGGCAGGTAAGGTTCAAGATAATCCAGAAGGATTCTACATATACATTAAGAATGAGAGCGCAACTATAGAGAGTCGGGTCCCTTAAAGATAAATTAGGTTGCCTTTGCGTTGAACATCAGGAGTCGGGAGGGATATTAAATGAATATTTCATGTCAGCTTTTATTGTTGAGAAAGAAATACAGGCTAGAGAATTCAGGGAAATAAATATAGATGTTTCAAAAGCAGTTCACATTACCAAAAAGGAAGTGCTGGAGGTATTAGAAAACAAAGGTAGGTTAATCTCCAGGACGTGATCAAATGCATCCTAGGACATTGAGAGAAGTTAGGAAGGAAATTGTGGGGCCCCTAAGCAGAAATACTTGTGTTGTCTACATGTATATGTGAAGTACTGGAGGGTGGTGAATGTTGTGTGCCATTGTTTAAGAAAGGCTGTGAGGAGAAATCTAGTAACTACAGACCTGAGTGTCTGACATCGATGGTAGCTAAATTTTTGGAGGAGATTCTATTTTATTAGATTTTTGTATTAGATTCCCTACAGTGTGGAAACAGGCCCTTCGGCCCAACCAGTCCACACCGACCCTCCAAAGAATAACCCACCCAGACCCATTTCTCTTTGACTATGGGCAATTTAGCACAGCCAATTCACATGAACTGCTCATCTTTGGACTGTGGGAGGAAACCGGTGCACCCAGAGGAAACCCACACAGACACGGGGGAGAATGTGCAAACTCCACACAGACAGTTGCCCAAGGCTGGAATCGAACCTGGGATCTTGGTGCTGTGAGGCAGCAGTGCTAACCACTGAGCCACAGTGCCACTGAAACAAAACTTACATACGTTTGGAGAGCAGTAGATGCTGTTTACTTGGATTTTAGCAAAACCTTTGCAGATGACACCAAAATTGATGGTATAGTCAACAGTGAAGAAGGTTATCTAAGATTACAGAGAGATCTTGATCAATTGGGTCAATGGGCTGAGGTGTGTCAGATTTAAGTTTAACTTGGATAAATGGGAAGTATTGCATTTTGGTAATACAAACCAGGACAGGACTTATACAATTAATGGCAGGGCCCTGGCAGTGTTTTAGGAGAGACTTAGGGGCTCAAGTACATAATTCTTTGAAATCTGCATCACAGGTAGACAGGATGGTTAAGGCAGCATTTTGATTCTTGCCTTCACTGGTCATAGCATTGAGTATAGAGTTGGGATATCATTTGGAGGTCGTACGGGACACTGGTGAGGCCTCTTCTGGATTGTGCAGTTCTGGTCACACTGTTATACGAAGGATATTATTAAACTGGAGAGGGCTCAGAAAAGATTCACCAGGATGTTGCTGGGGATGGAAAGGCTGAGACTTTTTTCCACTGGAGCTAGGAAGTTGAGGGGTGACCTTATTGATGTTTATAAAATTATGAGGGGCACAGATAGGCCTTTTCCTTAGGGTGGGGGATTTCAAAATCAGGGCACATTTTTAAAGGCGAGATGAGAAAGATTTGAAAGGAGGACAGGAGGGGCAACCATTTTCTTTTAAAAAAAAAAGAGTGCGGTTTAGATGTGGAATGAACTGACAGAGAAAGCAGTAGATGCAGGTACAGTTATAACATTTAAAAGACATACGGTTCAGTTCATGAAAAGCAAATGTTCAGAGGGAAATGGGCCAAACGCAGGTAATTTAGTTTGGGAACATGATCAGCATCTACTGGTTGGACTAAAGGGTCTATTTCCATGTTGTATGACTTGAAAAGAGAATCCCTGCAAGCAGTAGAGTTGCTTTATTTTGTTTTTGGCGAGTTGGTGGCTTATTGTTTCAACAGTCAGAGGTGTGAAGTCCCCTGAAAATGCTATTGTGCTCACTTCCAAAATCTGGAAGGTTAAAATGATTTGCTTCTCACAATAGTTCATACTTCATCATGGATGAGAATCACTACACCTCACTGTTGGATTTGACAGGCAGTCCAATGTCTGGAAAGAGATTTCCAAAAGCAGAGAGCTCCACAATTACGTTTTACATTGTCAGGGGCATTAACGCAATCATGCCCGTCATTTCCATACACAAGACTCGGTAATACATTCCAAAGCTGGCTCTAACAGGACACTAACATCTTCGATGGGGTTAAAGCAACTTGCAATAAGCATCACCATAAATGTAGTAGTTATGTGGACAGGAGGAACGAGACATCAAAATGTAGAAGTTATCTTGGCTCCATTTGTCGCTGAATCTTAACTTTGACACAGTGGGCTGCATCACGGTGGTTTAAATGCATCGCACTCCCAAATATTCACAAAATGGGAGAGCTCAGCATGCACGCAGCCTTATAACCAGCTAAACACCTCCTGGTCTCAGCACCCGAGCAGCTTGGGAAAGGGTGCGTGCATGCCGAGCTCTTCTCATTTGTAAACATTGAAGGGGAATATTTGAGAGTGGGATGCATTCAAGGGAAGTGGGAACGAGGGAACAAAAGTCGGCAAAAAACAAAAAGGAGTTCCCGTTCTTCATTACTTACCCAGCAGCTTACTGGAGAAAAAGTGCACCTTAGTGGAGATCTGGGGTGGAAGGAAAACACCAGATCTGGTAGCAAGTGTTAAATAACCTGCCCACACATGCATGAAGTTGGCCACTTGGAAAAAGGAGGGCAAGTTGACAAAAAAAAATAGAAAGCAAAAAGGAGAGGGATAAAACATGCTCAAGGCCATTCGAATACAAATAGGTCTGTTCCCTATCTGCACCAAATGTCCTCCCCCACATACCCCCCAAAATTAAACACAATTCAACACAAAAGCTACCCGATCGACCTGTACTCTCGGTGAGGGCAGTTAAGGGCTTGTTTTGGGAGGGACTGATATTGCAGGGTTTCTTGATTTCACTCCGGGGCCCTGAAGTCTCACATTTAGCATGATCAGTGGGTGAAGTGTGTATCAGAGAGCAGTTTTAGTATCCCAGTCGGAGACTGGGAGTCAACGTGAGAGAGAGGGAGAGATGCGAGTGTGAAAGCTGCCCTTACCAGCAATGCTCTTGGGCTCCTTGTCTAAGGTCTTGGTTTTGCACCGCACAGCCTCCCCCGTGCCATCGATCCAGATGTACATGGCCTGCACCTTGCCGTCCTGGGGCAGCTCCATGTAGTTCTTCTTCACAATCTTGCTGAGGTTGGCGCTGGCTGAAGTGGCCATCTTGTAGGTCTGCCAGAAAGTCAGAGAGGGAGATGGGGGGGGGAAATAAAAGAGGAAAGCAGCAAGGAAATGGACGGCATTAGAGCTGTAGCCACATGGCACTCACACAGAGACAGAGAAACCGCACCGACTGGAATTCTCCAGGGCAGGGGCTAAACCACCGTTTGCTTTCATTATAAGCAAGAGACGGCGGGGGTAGAGAGGAATTGCAAACAAAACGGCAATTTGCAGAACAAAGGAAAATTAAACGCTGCGTAAATGCGGTGGCTGAGTGTATTTCTCTCTCTCTCTCTCTGGAGAGGGAGGGAAATTCAATTGTGCATCATGAAATGGCCAGATCCCAGGATTTCCCAGGGAGAGGCGTGTAGAATATCGGAAATTCCCCCCTCCCTCGGCGGGGGTACAGGTTCAATTCCTAATTTGGGGGGGTTTTGCAGCGTTTAAACACAAGTCTATGACGACCGTGCAGATCCCAGACTGGATTTTAGACAGAGGGACGTGCAGGGTCGAATGCATTTTCTCCT
>NC_057720.1:92806096-92810761 GCF_004010195.1 Chiloscyllium plagiosum | reverse complement strand
CATTTTCTCCTTCTTTGTGGGGGAAGGGGGGGGCGTGTTGGTTAATTCCTATGGGGGGGGGGGGGTTGAAAGAGATGGTTTATGGCGGCTGTACAGATCCCAGACTGGATTTCAGACAGAGACAAGAGGGGGGGAAAAAGTACCAACAGATATTGACTTACACGTATCCAGATAGGCGTGACGGGGGGTAGCAAGGGCACTGTTTGGGGATAGCCCCCAAGCCTGCCCCACACAGAGGGGGGGTTTCTGCAGGCTGTCGATCTACAGACCCTCTGGATCATCACTGTCATGCAGAGCCAGGCCTGCATCACGGAGCATGCAAAAAAACCCCAGTCCCTCGATACATTCTAATTGCAACTGAGACCATCCCGGCGTTGGAACATGCAACATTTTATTTTAAAAGCAAGCCCCCAATTAAAATTTTTTTTTTGCCCAAACCTGATCAACTCTGACGCATGCAAATCAGGCCATGCATAACTTGCCATCACCAACTAGCAGCAACCTCCTTCGCCCACACCCCCCAAAAACCCCAATCGATCTCAACAAATTCCTGAACCCCTTATTCGAGTCTGCTGAGTTAAACCTACATGTTGGTTCCGCCAATTCGTCGGCTGGACATTGCCACATTTTTTTACCAGAAACAGGAAACACCGTGAGATCCGCATTCTCCAGCACAAATTGACTACAAAAACAAAACGCCCAATTATTACAGATAACAAGTGTCGCTTCTCCGGGACAGTCATTACTGAAGTCGGAGATACTGGGAGGAGGGGGAGAGAGAGGGGGGGGGGGGAACATCACGTTTGTTTGTGTTCTAACTAAAGATTAGTTTAAAAAAAAACAAAAAAAAAACAGAAAATAGTAGCAGCAACACACAGCAGCAGCAGCAGAAAACAGGCTAACTCTGAGGGGAAACAAAGTGATGATGGATCCAGTGGGTCACTCTCTCTTCCCAGTGGGTTTTGGGTCAGTTACCTTTTCTGATTCGTTACAGGTATTCGAGTCCTCTTCGCTCTGATGTTATCACATTCAGATCCACATTGCAGAAGGGTTCGGGGAAGCACTTGGGGTGTATGGAGGAGAAGGCCGTACATTTATAATATGTCCAGGGCGCTCATTGGCGCCGGCGAAACGTGATCGCTTCGTGCAGCAGACTCATGTTGAGCGAATAGTGACTGGAGGAAATTTCCATTGCTCAGATCCCTCCCTTCCCCCCCATCCATCCATCTATCTATCTATCTTCTCCTCCCTTCCCCCTTCTCTCTCTCTCTCACTCGTACACAAAAAACTAGGCGAATGGGGGAAGGGAGAGCCATTTCTGCGTTGCATAACAAACCGAAAATAACATCCCGACTTCAGCTCCTGGCTTCTAACGGGACCGGGATCTCTCAAATTGCCAGCGTTTGCAAATGTCCCGCCCCGCCAGCTCACACCAAAGAGGGACAGAAATTGTTGAATGTTTTATTTTAGTTGTTTTGTTATAAGGACAACACAGACTGCAGAGGCGGACTGCAGCCCCTTCACGGGCACAGGGGCAGACACACTGGAAACTCAGATCATCAGACCGCCCTTGTCCCCCCCCCCCCCTGCTCAGGCTAACACTGAGCCAGGATTGAACCCGTCACCTGCAGAGCGGCCAGCGAGAACCGTGGCCTCTCACAAAGCCGTGGGCTCACTGCGAGCGGACAGCACAAATACCCAACGCTATTATTTCGCTGCAACACTGAAAGAGTGCTGCACTGTCAGAGGGTCAGTGCTGAGGGAGTGCCGCACTGTCAGAGGATCAGTACTGAGGGAGTGCTGCACTGTCAGGCAGTCAGTACTGAGGGAGTACTGCACTGTCAGAGGGTCAGTGCTGAGGGAGTGCCGCACTGTCAGAGGGTCAGTACTGAGGGAGTGCCGCACTGTCAGAGGGTCAGTACTGAGGGAGTGCTGCACTATCAGAGAGTCAGTGCTGAGGAAGTGCTGCAATATCAGAGAGTCAGTGCTGAGGGAGTGCCGCACTGTCGGAGGGTCAGTACTGAGGGAGTGCAGCACTGTCGGAGGGTCAGTGCTGAGGGAGTGCTGCCCTGTCAGAGGGTCAATACTGAGGGAGTGCTGCCCTGTCAGAGGGTCAGTACTGAGGGAGTGCCGCACTGTCGGAGGGTCAGTAATGAGGGAGTGCTGCACAGAGTATTGCTTTGTAATTCATTTGACAAAGATATTGAGATTTAATGTAAAACTGTAAATATGTGTTACTGAGCTTAAAGCTGAGATGTATTAAAACTGCTTTCGATATTCACATCCGAGTGGAAGTTAAATTCCATGTATAATGTAGAGCCTCGAATGTTGTGGTCTGCACTGCCTTGCGCCTGTTTCTGGTTTGCCATGTGATTTGCTTGTTTCGTTTCAATGACTATGAGGCTGGGTACAATTAGAACTAAGTGAGGACTGCAGATGCTGGAGATCAGAAAAAGCACAGCAGGTCAGGCAGCATCCAAGGAGCACGAGCGTCGACGTTTCAGGCAAAAGCGCCTCATCAGGAATGAGGCTGTGATCCGAGGGGCTGGAGAGATAAATGGGAGGGGTTAGGGCTGGTGTGGGGGAAGGAAGCTGTGAGTGCGATAGGTGGATGGCGGTCTGGGTAATGGTGATAGGTCTGAAAGGAAGGTGGAGCGGATAGTTGGGAAGGATCATTGACAGATGGGACAGGTCATGAGGGCAGTGCTGAGTTGGAAGGTTGGATCTGGGATAAGTTGGGGGGCAGGGAAATGAGGAAACTGGTGAAATCCACAACGATGCCCTGGGGTTGGAGGCGGAAGATGATACTTTCCTCCTCCAGGCGTTGGGTGGTGAGGGAGTGGCGATGGAGGAGGCCCAGGACCTGCATGTCCTTGGTGGAGTGGGAGGGGGAGTTGAAGTGTTTGGCCAGGGGGCAGTGGGGTTGAGTGGTGTAGGTTTTCTGAAGCACTCTGTTGAGTAGGGGTCCTGTCTCCCCAGTGTAGAGGAGACTGCATCGGGAGCAACAGATACAGTAAATGATGTGTGGAAGTGTAGGTGAAACTTTGATGGATGTGGAAGGCTCCTTTGGGGCACTGGATGGAGGTGAGGGAGGAGGTGTGGGCAATGCAATTCCTGCGTTGGCAGGAGAAGGTGCCAGGATGGGAGGGTGGGTTGTAGGGGGGCGTGGACCTGACAAGGGAGTTGCGGAGGGAGTCTTTACGGGAAGCGGATAGGGGTGCAGAGGGAAATATATCCCTGGTGGTGGGGTCTGTTTGTAGGTGGCGAAAATGGTGGAGGATGATGTGATGTATACGGAAGTTGGTGGGGTGGAAGGTGAGCACCAGAGGGGTTCTGTCCTTGTTACGGTTGGAAGGGTGGGGTTTGAGGGTAGAGGTGCAGGACGTGGATGAGATGCGTTGGAGGGCATCATCGACCACGTGGGAGGGGAAGTTGTGGTCTTTAAAGAAGGAGGCCATCTAATGTGCTCTGTAGTGGAACTGGTCCTCCTGGGAGCAGATATGGCGGAGGCGGAGGAATTGGGAATAAGGGATGGCATTTTTACAGGATGCAGGTTGGGCGGAGGTGTAGTCCAGGCAGCTGTGGGAGTCGGTGGGTTTGTAAAAGATGTCAGTGTGGCGTCGGTCACGTTGATGGAGAGGGAGAGGTCCAGGAAGGGGAGGGAGGTGTCCGAGATGGTCCAGGTGAACTTAAGGTCGGATGGAATGTGTTTATAAAGTTAATGAACTGTTCAACGTCCTCGCGGGAGAATGAGGTGGGGCTGATGCGGTCATCAGTGTAGCGGAGGAGGAGGTGGGGAGTGGTGCTGGTGTAACTGCGGAAGGTGGGCTATTCCATGTAACCGACAAAGAGACAGGCATAGCTGGGGTATTATTAGAGCCAGTCACCAACTAGCATAGCATTGGGCTTCCTCAGACTGTACCCTGCAGAGACCGTTGTTCCCTTCTGCTGCCAAGAGTAATCATTGCCCCATTCCACATGGGGGACTGAGCACTGGCCACCTCCCATTACCCTCACAAAAAGCTGACACAGCTCGGATTTGCAGTTTCCTATCACTGGAAGTTTGACGGGGCTGGTTTCAGTGTGTAGGGTGAACTTTGTCATCCCATAAAAGTGTTAAAGTCAGGCCAATCTCACGTCATGGAGGCTTTGTGGTTACCGAGTAAGGGATAAAGTCGACAAATCTCCAAACTCCTCCCGCTGATTGTGCAAAACCAAAAATGCTTGGCAACCAAGATCAGCTGCAGGAAGTCGGCTGCGGAGTCTTGTGACAGGTTTTGAAGGATTTGTTGATGTCCTGTAAACAGCAGTTCGTTTTCTGAAAAGGATTTCACATTTCATTCAGTAAGATAAAAAAACCTGGTCAATTTCCTTTTCTAACATCTCATATCTCTCTCTTCTCCTCTCCTGATGGGCACAGAGACCACTGCCCTCCCTTTCCTGAAGGGACTGACCCTCACTGGGGGGGGCACAGAGCCCACTGCCCTCCCTTTCCTGAAGGGACTGACCCTCACTGGGGGGGGAGGGCACAGAGCCCACTGCTCTCCATCTCCTGAAGGGACTGACCTTCACTGGGAGGGGGCACAGAGCCCACAGGCAACTGCCCTCCCTCTCCTGAAGGGACTGACCCTCACTGGGGGGGGCACAGAGCCCACTGCCCTCCCT
>NC_057720.1:92803918-92805435 GCF_004010195.1 Chiloscyllium plagiosum | reverse complement strand
GGGGGCACAGAGCCCACTGCCCTCCCTCTCCTGAAGGGACTGACCCTCACTGGGGGGGGGGGGCACAGAGCCCACTGCCCTCCCTCTCCTGAAGGGACTGACCCTCACTGGGGGGGGGGGGCACAGAGCCCACTGCCCTCCCTCTCCTGAAGGGACTGACCCTCACTGGGGGGGGGGGGCACAGAGCCCACTGCCCTCCCTCTCCTGAAGGGACTGACCCTCACTGGGGGGGGGGGGCACAGAGCCCACTGCCCTCCCTCTCCTGAAGGGACTGACCCTCACTGGGGGGGGGGGGCACAGAGCCCACTGCCCTCCCTCTCCTGAAGGGACTGACCCTCACTGGGGGGGGGGGGCACAGAGCCCACTGCCCTCCCTCTCCTGAAGGGACTGACCCTCACTGAGGGGGGGGGGGGCACAGAGCCCACTGCCCTCCCTCTCCTGAAGGGACTGACCCTCACTGGGGGGGGGATAATACCCCCTTTTGCCCTTATCACAGGTTTGGTGTGCCAGAGTCACTTTTGCTGTCGTTGCTCTGCTATCTGATGCTGCCACCTACTGACCTGCTGTTATACTGCGGACTGGACAAGCCCTCCCAAAGGGGCAAGCCATTCATGGAGTCTGAGAGTTGTACAGCACGGAAACACACCCTTCCAACCAACTTGTTCCTTTCGACCAGTTGTCCTCAATTAATCTCGTCCCACTTGCCAGCATTTAGCCCATATCCTTCTGAACGCTTCCTATTCATAAACCCACTTCGATGCCTTTTAAATGTTGTGATCATACTAGCCCCCACCACTTCAAGTTAAAAATCACACAGCAACAGGTTTCTCTGGAAGCATTAGCTTTGGGTCTTTACACAGAGAGTGGTGGGTGTGTGGAATGCACTGTCAGAGGTGGGAGGACAGTCAGCTTCATTAGGGACATTTAAGAGCCTCATTGGGATAGGCACATGGAAGATAGGTTAGATGGATCTTAGAATAGGCTAAAAGGTCGGCACAACATCGAGGGCCGAATGGCCTGTACTATGCTGTACTGTTCTATGTTCTAGGTAAAAACAATGACTGCAGATGCTGGAAACCAGACTCTAGATTAGAGTGGTGCTGGAAGAGCACAGCAGGTCAGGCAGCATCCAAGGAGCAGGAAAATCAACGTTTCGGGCAAAAGCCCTCCATCAGGAAACGTCGATTTTCCTGCTCCTCGGATGCTGCCTGAACTGCTGTGCTCTTCCAGCACCACTCTAATCCAGAATCTGGTTTCCAGCATCTGCAGTCATTGTTTTTACCTCGTTGATTTTAACCCTTCTGCGAATCCTCTTGCAAGGATGCCTGCCTTGAAGAAGTTTTCCTCCTCTCTCTACAAGAATCTCAGGGAGTCCCTCTCCCACTGCAACTCCCAGGTCATTTCCTCTGCCCTGAACCCTGACCTATCACCTTCATCCCCACCCCACTCACCTATTGTACTCTATGCTACTTTCTCCCCACCCCCACCCTCCTCTAGCTTATCTCTCCACACTTCAG
>NC_057720.1:92798392-92803369 GCF_004010195.1 Chiloscyllium plagiosum | reverse complement strand
CGTACCACCCTCTGTGTGAAAACGTTGCCCCGTAGGTGTCTTTTATATCTTTCCCCTCTCACCCTAAACCTATGCCCTCTAGTTCTGGACTCCCCCACCCCAGGGAAAAGACTTTGTCTATTTATCCTATCCATGCCCCTCATGATTTTATAAACCTCTATAAGGTCACCCCTCAGCCTCCGACGCTCCAGGGAAAACAGCCCCAGCCTGTTCAGCCTCAAATCCTCCAACTCTCGCAACATCCTTGTAAATCTTTTCTGAACCCTTTTAAGTTTCACAACATCTTTGTGCGCGGCACGGTTACAAGTGGGTGGCACGGTGGCACAGTGGTTAGCACTGCTGCCTCACAGCGCTGGAGACCCGGGTTCAATTCCCGCCTCAGGCGACTCTCTGTGTGGAGTTTGCACATTCTCCCCGTGTCTGCGTGGGTTTCCTCCGGGTGCTCCGGTTTCCTCCCACAATCCAAAAATGTGCAGGTCAGGTGAATTGGCCATGCTAAATTGCCCGTAGTGTTAGGTGAAGGGGTAAATGTAGGGGAATGGGTCTGGGTGGGGGGGGGTTCGGCGGGTCGGTGCGGACTTGCTGGGCTGAAGGGCCTGTTTCCACACTGTAAGTAATCTAATCTAATCTTTCCGATAGGAAGGAGACCAGAATTGCATGCAATATTCCAACAGTGGCCAAACCAATGTCCTGTACAGCCGCAACATGACCTCCCAACTCCTGTACTCAATACTCTGACCAATAAAGGAAAGCATACCAAACACTTCTTCACTATCCTATCTACCTGCGACTCCACTTGTTGCCATCTATGGGATAAAACACCTCCCATCTCTCCTCGCGGGGAGGGAGGATGGGGAATTGGTGGGTGGAGTCAAATCCTCCATAAATGCGCAGCCATAAATGTTGGCATTTTCCTGTTGCACAGATATGTAAGAAACAGATTCATCAATGTGCTATTCCCTGCCATGGAAACAGGAATACATTAAGGCAAATTAATCTCTTTTGCAATCACCGGGGACTACATTGGTGCAGCAGGCAGGAACCGAAATCCAATCTGTGCACTACCAAGGACAGTGTAAAGTTCACAGACGCTTTATGAAGGAGATTTCATGTTTTCCACTTTGTACAGTGATCTGTCAGCGTAGTCTTCACTTTCTTCACTGGATGCTGTTGAAGAAGAGAGAATTTAATCATCTTGAATAGCTCAAAATGAGTTCTCCCCGTGTCTGCGTGGGTTTCCTCCAGATGCTCCGGTTTCCTCCCAAAGTCCAAAGATGTGCAGATCAGGTGAATTGGCCATGCTAAATTGTCCGTAGTGTTAGGTAAGGGGTAAATGTAGGGGAATGGGTGGGTTGTGCTTCGGCGGGTCGGTGTGGACTTGTTGGGCCGAAGGGCCTGTTTCCACACTGTAATGTAATCTAATCTAATGTAATCTAATGTAAATCTGCCTTAAAGCATGAGCAGAAATTATAATCAAGCCATCTCATGGATTACTTTCAAATCAATCAACAAAAACAGATGTCTGTTTGAAATGAGAACGATCAGTTTCATCTGACAGAAGCAGTCTCTGCATTTTCCATTTCATTTCTTAATCCCTCTCAGAACCAAAAAGGGAGACAACCTTCTGCAACCCACTTGCAAATTCTCCAAGGTGACTCCTGCCTGGATGGGGATGGGATGTTTAAACCCACTTGCAAATTCTCCAAGGTGACTCCTGCCTGGATGGGGATGGGATGTTTAAACCCACTTGCTGTTGTCTGAAGTCTTGCCAATGCCTGGGTGACCCAGGCAGCAATTTCCAAGTGAAATCAGCCCTCCCAAGTCAGACAGATGTAAACGTGTGTGGAAATTATAGAGTCCTTACAGTATGGAAGCAGGCCATTCAGCCCATCAAGCCCACACTGGCCCCCAAAGAGCACCCCACCCACACACCACCTCCCCCCCCTTCCAATAACCCTCTATTCCCGAGCCATAATCCACTCAGCCTGCACATCTCTGGAGACTATGGGTAAGTTAACATGGCCCAGGCACCTATCATGCACATCATTGGACTGTGGGAGGAAACCCATGCAGACATGGGGAGAACATGCCAACTCAACACAGATAGTCACCCGAGGCTGGAATTGATCCCTGGTCCCTGGCGCTGTGTGTGGCAGCAATGCTGACCACTGAGCCACTGTGCTGCCCCAATGGGATGTCCCATGGGAGCCTCACTTGGTCTGTTACCCATCAGGGAAAAAAAGGTTTCCCTGTACAGGGCATTACTTAGGCCACCTTTGCATTCAATTCTAGTCTTCCTGCTACAGGGAAGATGTTAGGTGAACGTGAGGACTGAAGATGCTGGAGATTAGAGTTGAGAGTGTGTTGCTGGAAAAGC
The DNA here is from genome assembly GCF_004010195.1 of Chiloscyllium plagiosum. Lineage (NCBI taxonomy): Eukaryota > Metazoa > Chordata > Chondrichthyes > Orectolobiformes > Hemiscylliidae > Chiloscyllium > Chiloscyllium plagiosum. The sequence goes on along the minus strand of NC_057720.1, from coordinate 92,800,992 downwards.
ACAGCAGGTCAGGCAGCATCCGAGGATCAGGAGAATCGACGTTTCGGGCAAAAGGCCTCATTCCTGATGAAGGGCTTATCCCAAAGCGTCGATTTTCCTGCTCCTCGGATGCTGCCTGACCTGCTGTGCTTTTCCAGCACCACACTCTCGACTGGGAAGAGTTGTTAAACTTGGAGGTGTTCAGCTGCTTAAGTGGTGGATCTAACTTCCGTAACGTTGCTCCCATCCATCGTGATCCAAGGTTAATGTTAATACCACATTCCAGTTTTCACAGAATTTTGGAAAACTGAGGAATGGCTGTTACTTCATCCATAAAAATTTGTTGACCACCTGAGCATAGTTCGTTCTTCAACGTTAAGCCATAGTAACGCAGACACAATGCTTCGGATGCTGGAAATCTGAAACAAATACAGAAAATGCTGGAGAAATTCAGCAGCATCAGTGGAATGAGAGAGAAACAGGGTTCACATTTTGAATCCAGGATGACTTCTTCAGAACTCCTTTTCAGTCGACTGTTTCAATCTTTATCTCCAATTGTTGCTCCTCAGTCTGAGTTCAGGAATGTTTAGTTCCCAATGTTGGCTCGGGTGAAATGTAGAAATTAGGAGCAGGAGTAGGTCATTTGGACCCTTGGGTCATTCAGTTTGATCATGGCTGACCCTCTCTGTCAATGCTGTATTCCCATTTCTCCCCATTTCCCTTGATGCTGTTAAAATGTAAAATATTATCTCTTTTTCTTCTTGAACATATTCAGTCTCTTATCCTCCACAGCCTTCAGTGGTAGAGAATTCTACAGATCGACCACCCTCTGAGTGAAGAAATGTTTCCTCATCTCAGTTCGAAATGGTCTACCTCATATCCCCCTGAGACTGTGTCGCCTGGGTCCCAGACTCCCCACCCAGGGGAAACCTCCTCCCTGCGTTGAGTCTGTCCAGCCCGTTTTATATTTTTCCATTAGACCCCCGTTCTCGTCCTTCTCAACTTGAGTGATTCCAGGCCCAGCTTTGCTATCTTGCGATAGGACAGTCCCGCCATCCTGGTACCAGCCCCACATACTCCCTCAATGGCAAGTATATCCTGTCTTTGGTGGGGAGACCTAAACTGTACACTGCTGTGGTCTCACCAAAGCCCTGTTTAATTGCACGAAGACATTCCTACTTCTGAACTCAATGCTCTTGCAATCAAGGTCAATATATCTTTGCCTTCCTAATTACCTGCTGCTCCTGCCTGTCTGCTTTCATTGACTGATGTACAAAGATCCCTTTGCACATCTACACTTCCCAATATATCACCATTCAAATAATATTCTGTCTTTCTGGTTTTCACACTGAAGTGAGTAACTTTATGTTTCACCACGTTTTTTTCCCCCCCACATAGTCCACTTGTCTAATTCACCTTGAAGCCTCCTTGCCTCCTCCTCTCAACACGCAATCCCGCCATATTTTGTGTCATCATCAAACTTGGAAATGTTGCATGTGGTTCCCTTATCCGAATGAAGTTAGGCTTCAGTCAACACAAGGCCTCTCTATTAAAAAGACTGTTTCTTGCTTTGCAATGTTATTTCTCAGTTGTCAAACAGGACACAGTGGCTCAACGGTTAGCACTGCTGCCTCATGGTGCTAGTGACCCGGGTTGGATTCTAGCTTTGAGCAACATGTCGCTTTGGAGTTTGTATGTTCTCCCTGTTTTTGTGTGGGTTTCCACCAATAGCTCCAATTTCCTTCCATAATTAATGATGTACAGGTTGGGTGGATTGGTTATGTTAAATTGCTCTGTAATGTGCAGGCTAGGTGGATTCAAGGTCATGGGGATAGGGTGGGGTTTGGGAATGCTCTTCAAAGGGTCATGCAGACTTGATGGGCTGAACGGCCCCCTTCCCCTCTGTAGTGATTCTATTTTGGGATATGTTGTAATCAATTTTCTCTACAAGAGCATGAGAACAAGTTGTTCATGATTGAAAACAAATCCAAGATCTCATGGACAGGCTCATTTCTGTTTGACTGCATTTAGCAAATGTTACTAGAACAAGTCCCTTCAGCCCTTGATGTTGTGCCGGCCTTCTATCCTACTGTAAGATCAGACTAACCTACATTCCCCTCATTGTACAATCTTCCATGTGCCTATCCAAGAGGCACTTAAATGTTCTTTTGTGTTCTTACAGATCAGGCTGCAGAGTCTAAGTTCTGCTTAGGGCCTATCTAGAAATTGGTGTCAACTTTTGGTCTCCACGCTCAAGGATGGATGTAAGAGTTCTCAAGAGAGTGCAGGGGAGATTTACCACAATGGGCCCAGTGAGGAGGGAATTTACTGACAAGGCTCAGTTGGGGAAGCTGGGGGAAACGCTTCATCTTCCACCTTGGGACCCTTCAACCATATAGCATCAACACTGACTTCACTAGTTTCCAAATTTCCCCTCCCCCCACCTCATCCCAGATCCAAGCCTCCAAGTTGACACTACATTCTTGACCTGTCCATCTTCCTTCCCACCTAACCGCGCCACTCTCCCCACCGACCTAGCACAATTACCCCCCACCTGCATCCCCCTATCACCTTCTCAGCTGTCTTGCCCCCCCCCCCAGTCCCACCCCCACCCCCCCTTT
>NC_057720.1:92794918-92796974 GCF_004010195.1 Chiloscyllium plagiosum | reverse complement strand
ATTCCTGTAGACAATGATGATTGAAAATCAATGCCAAAGGCTCGGCAATCTCTTCCCTTGCTTCCCAGAGGATCCTTGGATAGATCCCATCCGGCCCAGGGGACTTGTCTATTTTCACACTGTGCAGTATTTCTAATACCTCTTCCTTGTGAACCTCAATCTCTTCTAGTCTAGATGCAAGTACCTCTGTATCTTCCTCAAAAACATTTTCATTTTCTATAGTGAACACTGTTGACTGTCGACAATGTAATTTTCTCAACTAGCAAGAGTTGATAGTCAAAGCTGTAATGACCTGCTGTAGATTCAAATCTTGTTTTGTAATGATTTTCTCATTTAACAATTGTTAATAGACATCTACTGCCTTGATGATATTTAAGCCCTTCTGCCTTCACATTGGAAAGCTGTAATACAATTCTCTTTCTATTTTCTTGTAGAGCCCATACCAGAAAACATTCTAAGCAAGAGAGACAAACCAACATTTCCACACGATGGTTATCTATATGTATTGGCGCCAAAACAGCTCAGCGCCAAAGTAATGAGCGCCAAAACAGTTGAGAGCCAAAATGGCGGGGTCAAATGATCAGCACCAAAAGGGCGGCACCAAATAGTCCCATTCCGCCGAGGGGACCCAGGTTGAAGGCACTGTGAGGAAAAACATTTTTCCACAGTGAGTGGTAATGACTTGCCCACGAGGGTTAGAGTTGGATTTGATGAATGATTTCGAAAGGAAATTGGATGGACACTTGAGGGAGATAATCGAGCAGAGGAGGGAGAGTGGGGAATGGGACTGACTGGATTGCTCCTCAGGGAACCAGCATGGGATCTTGCTATGCCAATAACTTACACAACGGACTTGCTCCTCTTATGGAATGGATGCCGGTCTCGGAATAATTGCGTGCCATCTCTCATTTCAGGTTGCCACCTCACCTGCAATGCCTGCCAGGAGACGGGCAGTGTCTGAGACCTGGGCTCATCCTCCAGGCACCAGTGAGGAGCTGGTGTGTGTGCATGTCTGTGTGTGTCGATGTGTGTGTGTCTGCGTGTATGTCTCTGTGTGTGTGTGTCTGTGTGTATGTGTGTGTCTGTCTGTCTGTGTATAATGTCCGAAGAGGAGAAAGCAGGAATTGCTGAGTGTGAAGTGCAACAGTGACGCTCAGTGGCTGTTCATTGTATCATCACTGTCCAAGTCAGTAAATGATATACAGGTACAGAAGGAGGCCATTCAGCCCCCGTTGAACCTGGCGTACCATTCAATACTTCAATGTGTTTTACCCACCCCCATCCCCATATCCCTGTACTGCTACTGGTCATCAGAAACCTAACAATCTCTGCCTTAAAAAAACGTCAAAAATTCAAAGACTGAGCTTCTAAGGATCTTTTTGGCAGAGAATTCACAACTCTCTGAGTAAAATGACATGTCCTAAGTTCTATCCCCTCCTTTTTAAACTGTGTCCCCTGGTTCTAGACTCCCCAACCAAAGGGAGGTGATGGTCTAGTGTTATTACCACTCGACCATTTGTCCAGAGACTCAGGTAACATTCTAAGGGCCTGCGTTTGAATCTTGCCACAGCAGATGGTAGAACTTGAACAATAATATCTTTGCTGAGTTAAAGAGACCAAACTGCAACCAGTGCAGCAGAGCCACGCTCCTCTACACCTGAGGAGAGACTTCACTATTCTTGGATTCAAACTCTCTTTCAACATTCTATTGGGGCCCTGATGTCAGGTTTCCTCGAACATTGTGGGAAGTAAGGGAGGAAATTGTGAGATCCCTTGCGGAAGTATTTGCATCATCTATAACTACGGGTGAGGTGCCTGATGACTGGAGGGCGGCTAAAGTTTGACCTTTGTTTAAGAAAGACTGTAAGGAGAAATCACGGAGCTATACACCTGTGAGTCTGACTTCGGTTGTGGGTAAATTGTTGGAGGTAAAAACAATGACTGCAGATGCTGGAAACCAGATTCTGGATTAGTGGTGCTGGAAGAGCACAGCAGTTCAGGCAGCATCCAAGGAGCTTCGAAATCGACGTTTCGGGCAAAAGCCCTTCATCAGGAA
>NC_057720.1:92775245-92791990 GCF_004010195.1 Chiloscyllium plagiosum | reverse complement strand
CTCCCTCCATCTGTGCTTTCCCCAACCATACTGATCCTTATGACCTCTAATTGGGGTTTGTTCCTGTGTTTCTGTAAAAGTGGGAAACAGATGCTTATAACTACTGCTTGTGCAAGCATACCTGGCTTAACCTACATCCTCACAGCACCTTATCTATTTGTCTGTAACATCTACCATTGTTTTGCAGTCACGTTTCATTCTTGCATACAATTTTAGCTAATACAAAAACAATTATGTATATTTCCTCCACATAGTTTGCATTCTAGTTGACTCAGCTCTTAGCTGAAACAATGACACACTGGTGTGAGTTCATTTACCCTGTATAGGTAATTATAATTGCAGGAGTAACACTACTTTACCTATATCCCCACAGACTGATGAGGGCAGAGCAGGGGATGTTGTTTAGTTTGACTTTAGTAAGTCCTTTGACAAGGTTCTGCATGGTGGACTAATTAGTAAAGTTAGGTCACATGGGAATAAGGGTGAGCTTGCCAGCTGGATACAAAATTGGCTTAATGATGACTTACTTACAGTGTGGAAACAGGCCCTTCGGCCCAACAAGTCCACACCGACCCGCCGAATTGCAACCCACCCAGACCCATTCCCCTATATTTACCCCTTACCTAACACTACAGGCAATTTAGCATGGCCAATTCACCTAACCTGCACATTTTTGGAATGTGGGAGGAAACCGGAGCACCCGGAGGAAACCCACGCAGACACGGGGAGAATGTGCAAACTCCACACAGACAGTCGCCTGAGGCAGAAGACAGAATAATAGTGAATAATAGTGGAGAGTTGCCTTTCGGAGTGGATGCTAGTCACCAGCAATGTTCCACAGAGATTGGTTTTGGGTCCTCATTTGTTTGTCATTTGTATAAATGATTTGCATGAGAATATAGGAGGCTTGGTTAGTAAGTTTGAAGACGATAACAAAATTGGTGGCATAGTAGATAGTGTTAGAAATGGGGTAAAGTGTTGTTTTTACACATATAGAAAAAGCATACAGAAAAGTGGTACAGCAAGAGAATTGTTAACCCTGCAGGTATTTAGGGACTTTTCAGTGTATAATTGTGGTTAATTAAATGCTAACTTTGGTGTGTAATTACTATAACAAAAAGTTCTTTTTGTAAAATGAATGCTTTCAGCAAAACGCTGAGATAACTGAAATGCTTGAGCTGTACAAAATGATACAAGTTAATGAAATGTCCGAGGATGGAGTGTACCAGCAGAATTGATACAAAATGTTAAACCAGATCTAGATGTACTGTCGACAAAATAAATGTATGTGTCAGCACTTACAGAAAGGAAGGTGGCCAACCTGGGGAAGGGGGAAGTAATAAGGGTGGAGCACAGCTGGGCAGTGGTCTGGCATAGTGAGAGAGATTGGGTAATTAGAAGTCTGGAGAGATGACCTCACTCAGTTCAAAGGGTATAACTGGACACCAACCTAAGTTCTAATTTGCTCAATTGTCTTGTGCAATTGCAGCCCGTACTTGCAAGTCCGTAATAAATTGTCTTGTTTCCAGTTTTGGTGGTCTCGTCTAAATTTTATTGAATTTTGTTTTTAACAATAGTGAAGAAGATTTTCTAAGATAACAAAGGGATCTTGGTCAAATGGGTCAATAGGCTGAGAAATGGAGGATGGTATTGTAAGGTAAAACAAACAAGGGTAGGGCTTATGCAATTAATGGTTGGGCCTTGGGTAGTGTTGTAGAGCAGAGGGATCTAGGGGTGCAGGGACGTAATTATTTGAAGTTTGTGTCACATGTAGACAGGGTGGGTATAAAGGCATTTGGCACGCGTGCCTTCATTGTTCAATCCTTTGAGTATAGGAGTTAGGAAGTCGTGTTAAGTTTGTACAGAACATTGATGAGGTCTCTTCTGGGATACTGTGTCCAGTCCTGGTCACCCAGTTATGGGAAGATACTGTCAAGCTGGAGAGTACTAACAAGAATACTATCAGAAGAAATTTACCAGGATGTTGCCGGGTGTTGAAGGTTTGAGTTCTAAAGAAAGGCTGGGACATTTTCACTAGAGATAATGGTAGTTGTCCTTTCCCTAGGATGGGAGATTTCAAGACTAGGGGGCCCATTATTAAGGTGAGAGAAGAGAGATTTAGAAAAGATACGAGAGGCAATTATTTTACGCAGAGGGTGGTTTGCATGTGGATAAACTTCCTGAGGAAGTTGTGGATGCGGGTACGATTATGATGTTTAAAATACATTTGGATAGATACATGAATAGGAAAGGTTTGGAGGGATATAGCCCATGAGCAGGCAGTTGGGACCAGTTTAGTTTGGGATTATGTCCGACATGGATTGAAGGGTCTGTTTCTGTGCTGTATGACTCTATAACAGCTTGCCGCGTCTGCAGTGATTAGCAATAAGGACACCCTTTGTACATCTCCAACATCTTACCATTTAAGTACCACTCTAGCTATCTGTTTTTTCTACCAAACCTCACCTCTTTCCACATTATATTCTTTCTCCCATAGTCTTGTCCATTTGCTAAGCCTTTTCCTGAAGACACTGTACATCTTCCCCACGACTCACATTCCCACGTAGCTTTGTATCATCTGTAGACTTGGAAAGATTATATTTAGTCCCCACATCCAAATCAATGATGTGTTTGAATAGTCAGAGATCACTAAGTGCTGATCTTTGTGATAGCCCACTACTTACATCCTGACCAACACCAGAATGACCCATTTATTCCTACTCTCTATTTTCTGTCTGCCAGCCAGTCGTTAACCCATGCCCGTACATTGCCTCCCATACTGCGTGCTTTAATCTTTCCAACCAGCCTCCTGTGGGGGATTTCATCAAAAGGACTTCTGAAAATCTCAGAACACCATGTCCATCAGCTCTCCTTCATCAATCGTGTGAGTAATATCTTCAAAAACCCCAGCAGGTTTGTCAAACACAATTTGCCATTCACAAATCCATGCCTGACTCTGCTCAGTCAGAAAGTGTATTTATTGCAACCTTTACCAAGCATTCTTGAGTTCTCCCTAATACTGACATAAGGTTGCCAGATCTGTCATTCCCTGTTCTCTCTCACTCTCTTCTTAAATAATGAGGTGACATTTGCTTCCTTCCAATCTGCAAGAATATCCTAGAATCTGTGGAATTGTGGAAGATCATCACCAATATATAGTCACTTTCTTCAACACTCTACAATGTAGACCATCAGGTTCCAGAAACACAATAACTTTCAGCTCCTTAATTCCTGCAGAACAATCTTCTTCCTGATATAATTTCCTCCAGCTCCTCATTCTCCCTGGGCTTCTAATCCTGGGAGCTCTTTTATTCTTTCTCAGTTAAAAACAGACACAAAGTAATTATATAACTTTGCTGGCATTTCTCTGTTCCTCATTATAAATTCTCCTGACACTCTCTGTATTGGACCCACATTTATTTTAGCCAAATGAATCCTTTTTACTTACCTATAGAATCTTTTACAGTACATTTTAATGTTTTATAATGACAGTACATTCATATTTTATTCTCTCTTTTCTTATCTGTTTCTTGGTCCTCCTTTGATATATTTTATAAACCTCCCTTTGCTGTTTCTTTGCTCTGAAAGGTCCTTTAATCTTATACAATCCTGAACTCTTGTTTGATCTTTCTCGAGCTGTTGCACTTTGAAGGAGTGTATCTTTGCTGTATGTTGTAGTTCATCGAAGACGGTTCATTGCCCTTGTGGAGTCTTGCATTTTAACAGGGTTCATCTCAGCCTTTATAATTTCCCTTATTCAAATTGAACAGACTTGCTTCAGATTGAACGACCACACTTTCAAACCTGATGTAAAATTGGACCCCGTTGTGATTCCCTCATTGCTAATAGTTCTTTCTCAACAAGATTTTAATTAGCCCTTTTTTATTACTTGAGACTAGATATTCTCCTTTTGGTCTGTTGCACAAACTCATCCCAATACACTTCAGAAATGTGCCCTCCACAGCCTCTGGGCTCAGTATACATGTAGTCACCCATGGTAACTGTGTTGTTCATGTTACATACGTCTCCCCACTCCTGATTAATACCATGCCCCTTACTACCACAACTATTTGATGGCTTTTAGGTAACTCAACGAATATCTTCTGCCCTTGCTGTTTCTGAAGTCCACCCCAACAGATGCCGCATTTTGTTCTTGTGATCTGAAACCCTCACTAATGTACTGATGCCATCCCTTATTATCAGCAGAACTCCACCCTCTCTTCCACTTATCTGGTCCTTCTCAACACTGAATATCCTTGAATATTCAGTTCCTGAGTCCCAGTCACCATGCCATCGTATATCTTTCATCGCCAGTAGATCATAACCCCTGTATCTCTATTTGTGCTTTTAGATCATCAGCCTTGTTTTGAATGTCTTGTGCTTTCAAGTAGATAGCCCTTAACATTGTCTTTTTGTCATTTTTCCACATTCGAGGTATACTCAGTTGGTTTCTCCTGTCTTCTAACGTTCCTCACAGCTTGTCTATTACCAACTTAATTCCCTTTCAAGTTATAGAGCTATCGAGTCATACAGTACAGAAACAAACACTTCGGGCCAACCAGTCTATGCTGACTATAATCCCAAATTAAACTAATCCCACGTACCTGCATTTGGCTCATATCGCTCAAAACATTTCTTATTTGTGAACTTATCCAAATGTCTTTTAAACATTGTAATTGCACCTGCATCCACCATTTTATCTGGAATTTTATTCTACACATACCGTGTACAAAAATTACCCCTCAGGTCCTTCCTAAATCTTTCTCCTCTCACCTTAAAAATGTGCCACCTAGTCTTGAAATCCCCCATTCTAGGGAAAAGAGACCTGCTATTCATCTTATCTATATCCTTCTAATTTTATAAACCTCTACAATGTCACCTCTCAACTTCGTAGACTCCAGGGAAAGAAGTCCGGCCTATCCAGCCTCTCCTGATAACTCAAACCTTTTATTCCCAGCAACATCCTGGTAAATCTTTTCTGAACACTCCCTAGCTGAATAATATCCTTCCTGGAGCAGGGTAACCAGAACTGTACACGCCACTCCAGAAGCAGCCTTACCAGTTGTATCCCGTACAACTTCAACAGAGTGGTGCTGTGGCTCAGTGGTTAGTACTACTGTGTCACAGCGTCAGGGACCCATATTCGATTCTAACCTTGGGTGACTACATGGAGTTTGCACATTCTCCCTGTATCTCAGTACATTTCCTCTGGGGGTAGTGGTTTCCTCCCACAGTCCAAAGATGTGCAGGTTTGGTGATTGGCCATGTTAAATTGATTAGATTAGATTCCCTACAGTATGGAAACAGGTCCTTCAGCCCAACAAGTCCACACAGAGTAACCCACCCAGACCCATTCCCCATCCCTATATTACCCCTGACGAACACGTCTAACACTGTGGGCAATTTAGCATGGCCAATTCACCTGCCCTGCACATCTTTGGATTGTGGGAGGAAACCCATGCAGACACGGGGAGAATGTGAAAACTCCACACAGACAGTCACCCGAAGCTGGAATTGATTCCAGGTCCATGGCGCTATGAGGCAGCAGTGCTAACCACTAAGCCACCGTGCCATCCCAATTGCCCATAGTGTCCAGGGATGTGTAGGCTAGGTGGATTAGCCATGGGAAATGCAGGGCTACAGACATAGGGTAGAGGGGTGGGTCTGGGTAGGATGCTCTTTGGAGGGTTGGTGCAGACTCGATGGGCTGATTGGCCTACTTCCACACTGTAAGGTTCTATGATTCTATGAACATGAAATCCCAACTCCTATACTCAAAGGTCCTAGCAATGAAGGCAAGTGTGCTAAACACCTTCTTAACCACTCTGTCTACGTGTGCTGCAAATTTCTAAGAATTATATATCTGAACCCCTAAGTCTCTCTGCTCTACAAGATTAACTACAAGGCTACGATATATGGTCTGGGTTCTATAATGGAGTTTTTTGTGGAGGAGACTGGTTGTTCTATGTTACTTGAATGAGTTGAGATTTAAGGTCTTTTAAGGTAACTATTTTGTTTGTTTTACCGAAATACAATACAGTACCTTACATTTCTCCTTCTCCCTGATTGGCCAGTTTAAACCAGTCCCAGCAGCACTGGTGAGGATACTGGTCCCAGTTCTATTATAAGGTGGAAGCTGCCCAGCTTGTGCAGGCCCCACCTGCCCCAGAAGCAGACCCCATTCCTCAGGAACCTGATATCGTCCATCCTGCAACAGGTCCCCAGCCACATATCCAATCAATCTGCACATGGCTGGTCTGAACTCCATAAAATCTGATTTTAAAAAACAGCATGTGAAGCAGCCAAGTGTTCTGTTGCTGATGGTGCCCAGCTCTTCCTGCCTGAAGCGAATACTCTAGAAGGATTTGTTGGTTGGCTGAGATGAAGGGAGGTGCATCAGTTGAATGACCTGTTTTTGTGCTTCATGTTCTTTGTATGTTTCAGCCACTTGTGACCAGATCCTCTGTCCTCAGTAACATTTCAGCATCTTTATTTGACCCTCCTTTATACTTGTCATCACTGTCATTCTCCAACTGCAACTGTGATTTTCTCATTGTGATTTTCCCCTTTCAGGTTATCCCAGGATCGGAGGCTTTACCTATCTCGTAGCAGAAGTCAGCTCAGCTGCGATGCTTCCTGAAGTTGAATAGTGAGTGATGTGGTTTGTTATCTTTCCAGGGTAGCACACGTGACGTATATCATAGATAAAGTGAGGACTGCAGACCCTGGAAATCAGAGTCTAGGTTAGACTGGTGCTGGAAAAGCACAGCCGGTCAGCATGAAGGGCTTTTGCCAGAAACATCGGTTTTCCTGCTCCTCGGATGCTGCCTGACCGGCTGTGCTTTTCCAGCACCACTCTGATCCATACATCATGGATAATCAAGCTGTTCTCAAGTCAGACATTTACAATACTAACTACAAGGCTACGACATATGGTCTGGGTTCTATAATGGAGGCTTTTGTGGAGGAGACTGGTTGTTCTATGTGACTTGAATGAGTTGAGATTTAAGGTCTTCTAATGTAAATGTCTTTTTGATATTCTGTGAGGTATTTACACACAGACGTCACACAAAGAGTCCCCTCTTTCTTCACAGTCTCTCCATCATTAATGGAGCTTTTACATTGCCATTGATTTACCCTATTATTTACACATTCATGTTTTAACTGTACACTCTTTATACAAATAGTCATAGAAATCGAAATTCTCTCCCCACAAAATTGTAGAGGGATCCATTTAGATTTTCACTGAGACTTCTCTTAGAGTCAGAAGACATACAGCTTGTGTGGTCTCTGAACCCCTGTCACTTCCTGTTGTCAACTTAATTTCATTTCTTGCTCACAAGGCAACCTTGCCCCTTTGCCCAACTGCATACCCTTTCAAAAGAATGTGTATCATTGGATATTTGTGAGGCCACTTTTAGAATACTTTGTGCAGTTCTCATATCTCTTCTATAGGAAGGATGTTAAGAAGGTGCAGAAAAGATTTACAAACAGGGTGGCACAGTGGTTAGCACTGCTGCCTCACAGCACCAGAGACCCGGGTTCAATTCCTGCCCCAGACAATTGTCAGTGTGGAGTTTGCACATTCTCCTGTGTCTGTGTGGGTTTCCTCCCACAGCCCAAAGATGTGCAGGTCAGGTGAATTGGCCAGGCTAAATTGCCCATAGTGTTAGGTGAAGGAGTAAATGTCGGGGAATGGGTCTGGGTGGGTTACCCTTTGGAGGGTCGGTGTGGACTTGTTGGGCCGAAGGGCCTGTTTCCACACTGTATTTAATCTAATCTAAACATGTGGCTGGGACTGGAGGATTTGAGTCACAGTGAGGGGCTGAATAGTTTTTTTTAGATTAGATCCCCTACAGTATAGAAACAGGCCCTTGGGCCCAACAAGTCCACACCGACCCTTGAAAGAGTCACCCACCCAGACCCATTCCCCTACCCCAGACTTTTGCATCTAACACTACGGGCAATTTAGCACGGCCAACTCACCTGACCTGCGCATCTTTGTGTGGGAGGAAACCGGAGCGCCCAGAGGAAACCCACGCAGACACGGGGAGAATGTGCAAACTCCACACAGTCAGTCGCCAGAGGCTGGAATCGAACCCATGTCCCTGGTGCCGTGACTACCTGGTCAGGTCCACGCCCCCCCTACAACCCACCCTCCCATCCTGGTACCTTCACCTGCCACCGCAGGAACTGTAAAACCTGCGCCCACACCTCCTCCCTCACCACATCCATCAAAGTTTTACCTGCACATTCACTAACATCATTTATTGTATCCGTTGCTCCTGATGCGGTCTCCTCTACATTGGGGAGATTGGGCGCCTCCTAGCAGAGCACTTTAGGGAACCTCTCCGGGATACCCCCACCAATCAGCCCCGTGGCCCAACATTTCAACTCTCCCTCCCACTCTGCCGAGGACATGCAGGTCCTGGGCTCCCTCACCACTAGACGCCTGGAGGATGAACGCCTCATCTTCCACCTCGGAACACTTCAACCCTAGGGCATCAATGTGGACTTCAACAATTTCCTCATTTCCCCTTCTCCCACCTCACCCTAGTTCCATACTTCCAGCTCAGCACTGTCTCCATGACCTGTCCGGACTTGTCCTACCTGCCTATCTCCTTTTCCACCTATCCACTCCACCCTCCTCCCTGACCTATCACTTTCATCTCCTCCCCCACTGACCTATTGTACTCTATGCTACTCTCTCCCCACCCCCACCCTCCCCTAGCTTATCTCTCCACGCTTCAGGCTCACTGCCTTTATTCCAGATGAAGGGCTTTCGCCTGAAACGTCGATTTCGCTGCTCCTCGGATGCTGCCTGAACTGCTGTGCTCTTCCAGCACCACTAATCCAGAACCTGGTTTCCAGCATCTGCAGTCATTGTTTTTACCCCATCCTAGCCACTGAGCCACCGTGCTGCCCTCTGGGGTTGGGGCTTTTTTTCCCTGGAGTGTCAAAAGCTTATAGAGTTTTATAAAATCATGAAGGGCATGGATTAGGTGAATAGCCAAGGTCTTTTCCTTGGGGTGGGGGAGTCAAAAGCTAGAGCACATAGGTTTAAGGTGGGTGGGGGGGGAATTTAAAAAGGACCCGAGAATAACATTTTCATGCAGAGGGTGGTGTGTGTACGGAATGAGCTGCCAAAGGAAGTGGTGGAGGCTGGTACAATTACAGCATTTAAAAGGCATCTGGATGGGTAGATGAATAGGACAGGTTTTGGAGTGGGACCATTCGGCGCAGCCATTTTAGCGCGAGCGATTTGGCGCGACCTGTTTAATGCAGCCTATTTTGCCACAGACCCATTTTGGCGCAGAACTGTTTTGCCGCAGATATACGGTAGTCATCAACAAAAATCAACATAATAGTAGAATTATTAAATGGGTAGTTTCCAGTAGGTTGTAGTTATTATTAAAATAACTTGTCATCAACTGTGGTTTCTCAAAATTTCAAAAAAAAAACCCATTAAAATGCCATCAACAATTTTGTCAAAGCGTGGAAAGGAAAAGTACTCATACGATGGCTGTATATACGTACTTGATAGATATGCTGCTGCTAAGATAACAAAGTTTTGGAGATGTGAAAGGAAGGACATTTGCAAAGCGCGATTTCATGTTATAAATGGTGACCTCGTGAAACAAATTAATGAGCATTCGCATGCAGCTTCGGCATCTCAGGTGGAAAGAGATACCGTCATTTCAAAGATAAAATTATGAGCTGCTGAAACTGTAGAGGGAAGTTTCCAAGTGATTAACGAGTGCCTAGAAAATTTGTCGGAAGCTTGCCAAGGGACGGTGCCTAACAACAGAGCGTTGAAGAAAATGGTTCGTAGGACAAGGAAAGAAATTGCTCTTCCCCAGTAAATCCAAGAAATTTAGAAGAACTTGTAATTACAGATAGCTTTAAAACATATTCTGTTAATGAATGTAATGAAGAACAATTTTTACTCGCCAACAGCGGTAGCACCACCTGCAGAATTCTTATATTGAGAAGAAAAAGGAATGCCGAGTTTCTGAAACAATCAAAAATGTATATGTTGATGGAACATCCAAAATTTCCACACCTCTATTTTCACAAGTTTATATTATTTTAGGGGAAATACATAAAGGTGTGTTCCCACTGTTGTATGCTTTTCTCCCAAATAAGTTACGAACAACATATAATAAATTATTTGAAATGGTTCTGGAAATACAGCCTGAATGCCGCCCTGACATTATCAACTGTGACTTTGAACTTGCAAATTTCAAAAGTTTACAGCAGCATTTTCCTTCTGCAGAAATCCGGGGATTTTTTTTTCACCTGGCTCAAAATATGAGAAAACATCTTGCCAGTTTGGGACACTTGAGTAAGTAAAACATTGACTCGGAGTTTTCTTTGAGAGCTAAAACGATAATTGGTCTTGCATTTATTCCAATTGAAAACATTGATGAAGCCTTTGAACATTTGGCTGATGCACTTCCATATGAACTGCAACCACTGTTGGACTGGTTCGAGGATAACTATGTAGGTAGAAGATTACGCAGAGGAAATGGTAGGCGTCCACCTCCTTTTCCAGTTGGAATGTGGAATTTATATGAAAGAACTTTAAACAATGAGGACAGAACAAACAATCAAGCAGAAGCTGCCCACAGGAGATTACAATGTGAACTTGGAGTGGAACAGCCAGCTATTTGGAAATTTATTGACAGTTTGCGAAAAGTTCAGAGATGAAGGGACATTTACTATGAGCATCTCGTAGCAGGGCACGATATTCCGTTGAAATTAAAGAAATTCAGGGAAGCAGACGCTGGAATACAAACACCCGTAAGAAGATTTAGTGAGAGAAATGATGTTGAGTTTTACGAGGGATTGCCCATAATTTTGAATAAACATCATATTTTAGATTTTTGGTAATTAACTTATTTCTTTTATTATTTTTCTTTTTAACATTTTTACTAAAGAGAATAAACATTATTTTTATTCTTATTGCTTTCATTAATGCTTTTAACTAAGCCAGAAAAGGAATAAATATGAGCTGTGCCAAAATAGTCCTGCACCACTAAATGGGTCTGCGGCAAAATGGGCTGCGCCAAACAGGCCGTGCCAAATCGCTTGCGCCAAAATGGCTGTGCCAAATGGTCCTAAACCCGAAAGATTTAGACAGATGTGCTGGCAAATGGGACTCGGTAAGATTTGAATGTCTGGTCAGCGTGTACGAGTTGGACTGACAAAAGTGTCTGTTTCCATGCTGTGTGACTCTATGACTCTATGTAGATATGTTCAGGTGGAGCCAGGATTCAGACAAGCCTTGGTTTAATTGGCAAGTAGAGCTAGCTTGATGGGCTGAGTGGACTCCTGCTGATTTTTTTATATGTTTCCTCTATTGTGGACCAGGCCAGACTCCCACAAAACATTTCAAGATGGTAGCCCAGATCCTAATGTTTCTAGTTTTGAGCAGGTGTAAGGTGGATATTCTAGGAGAGATGCAGCTGGTCAAACCACTCAGTGTTAAACAAAACAGAATTTATTTACAGTCTACCAAATAGATCATGAACAAAAGAGAACAGAAGAGAACAACTTAACCTATCTGAAAACCCAACCGACTCTACCACAACTTAATGATGCTGTTCCAATTTCCTGCAACATCCTCATAAACACACCCCCTGGCAATAAGGTAAATTCAAACACAGGTTCTTACAAGAGAGATGTCAGAGACAGAATCAGCATGGAAACCTCTTTTCACTGTAGCTGTTTCTTAGGTCCCTAGCTAAAACTAAACCGGACTAGAAAAATCCCTGAACTGGGAGAACTGGCCACTCCCCTGTATTGTATAAGTGTTTTAATAAAAAGCATGAAAGCCTCTTCCCTGATTATTGCCTTCGGCAGTCTCTGTTAGGCATAAACTCAGACGAAACGGAATCTCTGCCTTTTACAACCCCTCTTGAGAAAAACCAAGGACAACATAACCTTGGTAAAAGAGCAGCATTGTCATGCTTCCACAGCGATGCCATGACCACTTTGGTTTCCTGACCAGATTTGGGAAGTGACAGTGAAAACCCATAAATTAGGTCATGTCCCCAATATCAGGCTTCAATGTCTTACTCAAAACAAAAGACTAAGCTATAGTCCACTTGACCGATCTCTGCACTACAAGAAACAGCTACGAGCTCACCCTGGGGGCTGCAATGTTGGAACATCCAGGACTGTGGAGGAGGAAATGAGGACTGCAGATGCTGGAGATCAGAGCTGCAAATGTGTTGCTGGAAAAGTGCAGCAGGTCAGGCAGCATCCAAGGAACAGGAGAATCGACGTTTTGGTCATGAGCCCTTCTTCATGCCCGAAACGTTGATTCTCCTGCTCCTTGGATGCTGCCTGACCTGCTGCGCTTTTCCAGCAACACATTTTCAGCCCACATCCAGGACTGTTCCAAGTCAGTCTTTCTTCATTCTGTTAAGGTCACTGGCAAGGCCAGTGTTTGTGCCTTATCCTGAATTACCCTTGAAACAAATTAGCCAGAGGGCAGTTAAGAGTCATTGGCAAATCCTGGGATGGCAGGGTTGGTGTCTGAAGAGGAACTGCTTTGGTAAGGACTATATTTGCTGGAGTTTAGAAGAATGAGGAAGGATAATATAGAAACGTATACAATTCTAACAGAATGTGATAGGATAAACACAGGAAGAATGTATCCAATGACCAGAGGAGTCTAGAACCACGACGCACAGTCTAAGGATGTGGGGTAATCTGAAATGAGGAGAAATCTCTTCACTCAGTGTGTGGAATTCTCCGCCACAGAAGGCAATTGAGGATGAAATGTTAAATGTTTTCAAGAAGTAATTAGATATGGTTCCTCTGGCTAAAGAGCTCAGAGGGTCGGGGAAGGAAGTAGGAGTGGGGGGGTTGAGTTGGATCGTATTGAATGACAGAGCAGGCTCAAAGGGCTGAATGGCCCCCTCCTGCTGCTGTTTTCTCTGCTTCAATCATACAGCTGTGAGTCTGAGTGGCGTGTAGGCCAGCCTGGCTTGGAATGGCACATCTCTTCCACAGACACACTCACACTCACGCACACACTCTCTGTCTCTCTCACTCAGTCACTCACGAGCCACTGTGTTGGATCTCTCTGTGTTAGATTTCCTGATGAGTGAACCAGGTTGGGTTTCATGACAACTCATAATAGCTCCCACAGTGACACTGAACCTCGTTGGGTAAATCCAGATTTCATTAACTGGTTTTTGAAAGCTTACCAGGGAGCTTTCTGAGGTGGAGTTGGCAACCAGGAGCAGGGTGGGTTGTGTGATCAGTCAAAAGTTGGAATGGGGGAGGGGTTGGGAGAATAAGGTGATCTGAAGCTTGCTCCGAGGGGGTCGGGACTGGGTGATTGCTGTGTGGGGCACTAGTGGCTGGCATTGCCAGAATAGCTGGAATGCAGATGACAAATGTTAGGCTGATTATTTAATTTGATAAAGCCCTGCTGACTACATTGAGGGTACAATTAAATCTAATTCTAGAGGAGGCTTGCCTCACTTAACTCGAACACCCACCTTCGGATAGTGTCTGTTTGTTTCACTTCCCTACAACACAAAGACCAAATAATTACTTTCAGTGTTAAATCTGAACAGGAACTTTGCACCAGACACAATATGTCATTATCCAATCCGGAGAGGAATTCCAAAGAGTTGAATTCTTTAGTTTGCCATTCATTGGGCCTGCCCCAGTACTGAAATATCTCTTATCAAAGTCACAGCTGACCTTCCGCCCGACAGCAGTAACCTCTCCCTCCACCTCCCTCTTGACCTGTCTCTAACCTTTACACGGAGCCCACATCATCTTCCTCCAATCCCCTCTCCGCTGTTATAGAGTCATTAGAGTCACAGAAACAGACACCTTTGGTCCAACTTGTCCATGAAGACCAGATATCCTAAATTAATCCAGTCCCATTTGTGAGCATTTGGCTCATATCCCTCTAAACCCTTCCTATTCATATACCCATCTGGATGCCTTTCTCCTTTCAGTTCATAAATTAGACCATAAGGAGTGGAAGTAAGGCCATTCAGCCCATCGTGTCCACTCTGCCATTTAATTATGGCTGATGGGCATTTCAACTCCACTTACCCACACTCTCCCCATGGCCCTTAATTCCTTATGAGATCAAGAATTTATCAATCTCTTCCTTGAAGACACCCAACGTCCAGCCTCCGCTGCGCTCCCTGGCAATGAATTCCACCGGCCCACCACTCGCTGGCTGAAGAAACGTACACTTGCAATGTAAATGTAAATTGAAATGTAAATTGTACACTTTCTAATACATTTCAAACTGTATAGAGAATTATGAACTGTTCTGAACAAGAGTCATACTGGACACAAGACATTAACTCTGTTTTCCTCTCCACTGATGCTGTCCAACCTGCTGAGTTTCTCCAGAATTCAGTAAGACAGAAGATAGAATTAGTACAAATTGTGATCACAAGCAGGTTTTCCACTCAATGATGCAGATAACAATGTCGAAGAATCAAATTGAAGACCATGAATTCTGTAATACGAAGATATATGTAGAAACAAATAGATGAGATGGGTAAATATTGAGTTTAAAGAAATATTGCATTGTTCCAAGCTGACATGTTTTAAGGGCTTCCATCTCAGCAGAGTAAAAATGATCAAAGGTTTCTTACACCAAAGGAAAAGCTTGAGGAAATGCAATAGTAGGAATTAGCAACGTGGTATGAAAAAGCACAGACCTCTCATCTCTTTGGCAATAACTTTGAAACATCTGGTGGTCACACAATCTCACCTTGGTTGTATTCAGTATGAAAAGAACTAAAGATGAAAGCAGTATTAAGTAATGTCGTATTCATATTTATAAAGAGACTGTTGGTTCCTTCTAGAATGGGTGACATGTAATGGCTTGGAGGAGCCTTGATTAATTAAATATCTCTATGACTCGAAAGCCCTGATTTTCTATCCTGAGTCAGAGGCACAGAGTTGGGCTCGCCAAACCCACTTCTTAAGAACGGCTGCCCGCGTTTCGCATTTCCAGTCCAGGGTTGGGTGGCACTTGGATCAGGCAATGGATGAGGTGGATCTGAGAAGAGACTAAGAGACTGCCCAGCTCCAGGTAGGCTGTGCAGAGAGAGACTACCAGCTCTCACCTGGTTCCATTGTTAATCCATCCCATTGCAGCCAGAGAGTTCCCTGCAATGGTTTTTCTTCCTACTCCCACACATTCTCTCTGGAATCTCCAAATAATTTATCCTTGGTCCCTCCTGTTTCTCACCTACACATTGCCCCTCGGGGACACGGTCTGATAGCGCACTGTTAGCTTCACTGGCTGTTGCAAGGGAATTTTAAGAGGGTATATGCTCATGAGCAACTAATTGCCATTTTCACAATACAACTCAAATAATCGATTGCTCTTCACTGTGACAAACACCGTGGGTTAGTTGAATTACAAAATAAAGCACATTACACGTTATAAAACAGACATTGGAGCAACCTACTGAACTCTGGACTTGAAATCATGAGGGGCATGGATAGGATAAATAAACAAAGTCTTTTCCCTGGGGTGGGGGAGTCCAGACCTGGGGTGGGGGAGTCCAGAACTGGAGGGCATAGGTTTAGGGTGAGAGGGGAAAGATATAAAATAGACCTAAGGGGCAATGTTTTCATGCAAAGGGTGGTACATGTATGGAATGAACTGTTAGAGGATGTGGTGGAGGCTGGTACAATTGCAACATTTAAAAGGCATGTGGATGGATATATGAATAGGAAGGGTTTGGAAGGATATGGGCCAGATGTTGGTAGGTGGGACTAGATTGGGTTGGGATATCTGGTCGGCATGGACGGGTTGGACCGAAGGGTCTGTTTCCATGCTGTACATCTCTGTGACTGTATGACTCTAATCCATAGCAGGCTAACTGGCAGGGTCACAACATTGAATTCACAGAATACAAGGAGTCTTAGATTAGATTACTTAATTTACAGTGTGGAAACAGGCCCTTCGGCCCAACAAGTCCACACCGACCCTCCGAAGAGCAACCCACCCAGACCCATTCCCCTACATTTACCCCTACACCTAACACTACGGGCAATTTAGCATGGCCAATTCACCTAACCTGCACATTTTTGGACTGTGGGAGGAAACCGGAGCACCCGGAGGAAACCTTGAACCCGGGTCTCTGGCGCTGTGAGGCAGCAGTGCTAACCACTGAGCCACCGTGCCACCCCAGTCCTTGAAGGTGAACTCTCTTTAAGACAGGGTACATATATGACATCTCCCTTTTCTTCCCAGAAGTAAGTTGGACAAAACACAATAATGAATGAGTTTATAAAGTACAACTTTTCTGTTGGCAACATGTTTTTATGTCGTTGAACATAGAACATAGAAGAATACAGCGCAGTACAGGCCCTTCGGCCCTCGATGTTGCGCCGATCCAAGCCCACCTAACCTACACTAGTCCACTAGCCTCCATATGCCTATCCAATGCCCGCTTAAATGCCCATAATGAGGGAGAGTCCACCACTCCTACTGGCAGGGCATTCCATGAACTCACGACTCGCTGAGTAAAGAACCTACCCCTAACATCTGTCCTATACCTACCCCCCCTTAATTTAAAGCTATGCCCCCTTGTAATAGCTGACTCCATACGTGGAAAAAGATTCTCACTGTCGACCCTATCTAAACCCCTAATCATCTTGTACACCTCTATCAAGTCACCCCTAAACCTTCTTTTCCCCAATGAAAACAACCCCAAGTGCCTCAGCCTGTCCTCATA
>NC_057720.1:92755247-92771297 GCF_004010195.1 Chiloscyllium plagiosum | reverse complement strand
AAAAATGAGAGGGGATCTTATAGAAACATATAAAGTTCTGAAAGGGATAGACAAGATAGAGGCAGGCAAGTTATTTCCGCTGTTGGGTGAGACTAGCACTAGCTGATGTGGCCTCAAGATTAGGGGGAGTAGATTTAGGACAGAGATGAGGAAGAACTGCTTTTCCCAGAGGAGTGAATCTATGGAATTCTCTGCACAAGGAAGCAGTAGAGGCAGCTTCATTAAATATATTCAAGTCACAATTGGATGGGTTTTGCATGGTAGGGGAATTAGGGGTAGTTGGGATAATGCAGGTAGGAGGAGCTGAGACAATGGATAGCTCAGCCGTGGTATTGATAAATGGGCCAAATAGCCTCCTCCTGCTTGTATTACTATGAAACTAGGCCCGTGTGTGTAGAGGAGCACTTTATGAAAGTAAATGCTCTTATTAGAGAGAGAGAGGGGGAGAGAGAGAGGTGAATGGGGGTGGGGATGGGAGATATTGAGAAAGACAGTCCTTCATGAGGATGCAAGATTTGAGTTATAGGGAGAGGCTGAATATACTGGGGCTTTTTTCTCTGGAGCGTGAAAGGCTCGGGGGGACGTTATAGAGGTTTAAAAGATTACGAGGGGCACGGATGTAGTGAATAGCCAGCGTCTTTTCCCCAGGGTAGGCGAGTCCAAAACCAGATGGCATAGGTTTAAGGTGAGAGGGAAAGGTTTTAAAAAAGGACCTGAGAGGCAACTTTTTTCAGGTATCAGGTATTCCTGATGAAGGGCTTTTGCCCAAAACATCGATTTTCCTACTCCTCGGATGCTGCCTGACCTGCTGTGCTTTTCCAGCACCACTCTGATCTAGACTCTGGTTTCCAGCATCTGCCGTCCTTGTTTTTACCTAGTAACTTTTTTCATGTAGAGGCTGGGGTGTGTATGGAACGAGCTACCAAAGGAGGTGGTGGAGGTGGGTATAACTAGAACATTTGAAAGGCATCTGAATGTACATGAACAGGAAGGGTTTAGAGGGTGATGGGCCAAATGCTGGCAAATGGGACTAGATCAGTCTAGGGTATCTGGTCAGTGTGGGAGAGTTGGGCTGAAGGGTCTGTTTCCATGCTATACAACTCCATGACTGTATGGTGGCATTGATGCTATCATTGGGCAGTCAGTTTTGAGAGTCATGGCTTTGCAGATTGAGTGAAATCCTTTTATCTTGGTGACTTCAGGGATTGACACCCGGACACATTTACCCCAGTGAGTACAGGCCTCGTGACCTGACAACTCAGGTTTCAGGCTGTTGCTAACAAGAAGGGTCATGCATTGCGTCAGGTCAAAACTACATCTGCAATTTAAATTCCACCGGTGACTTTGAAACCATTGCCGACTGTCATAAAAATTCCAGCTGGTCTGTTCCCTTTAGGAAAGTAAATCTGCTGTCCTTCCTTGGTCTGGCCTACCTGTGACTCCAGACCAACAGCAATATGTTGCCTATTAGCCATTCTCTGAAAGGACCTAGCAATCACTCCGTTGCATCAACTGCGAGAATAGGAAGGACTGAAACCGGACATATCACCAGGTATTGACCGAGACAGTGGGTATTGACCGAGACAGTGGAAACGACAATGTCAAACACAGCCCTGTCTACCCAGCTCCATCCTCCTTACTAACATCAGGGGGTTAGTGCCAAATTCAGGAGGGCTGTCTCACAGACTAGTCAAGCAATAGCCTGACACAGTCATACACACAGAACCATACCTTACAGACAATGTCCCAGACACCACCATCACCATCCCTGGATATGTCCTATCCCACCAGCAGGACAGACCCAGCAGAGATGGCAGTACAGTAGTATATAGTTGGGAGGGAGTTACCCTGGGATTCCCCAACATTAACTCTGGACCCCATGAAGTCTCATGGCTTCAGGTTAAAGATGGGCAAGGAAACCTGCTGCTGAATAAGACATAGAGTCTTACTGCTTACTGCTCTCTTAACCACGACCTCACCTCCCATCACCAAACCATCATCTCCCAGACCACCCACAACCTCATCACCTCTGGGGATCTCCCACCTACAGCCTTCAACCTCATTGTCTGTGAACCCTGCACTGCACGATTCTACCTCCTACCAAAGATTCACAAACCTGACTACCCTGGTTGACCCATTGTCTCAGCCTGCACCTGTCCCACTTAACCCATCTCTGTCTACCTTGACACTGTCCTGTCCCCCTTATTCCAGGAACCTCCCACTTACGTTTGGGACACCACCCATGCCCTTCACTTTCTCCAAGATATTTGTTTCCCTGGCCCCCAATGCCTTATCTTCACCATGGACATCCAGTCCCGGTACACATCCATCCGCCATGACAAAGGTCTCCAAGCCCTCTGTTTCTTCCTCTCACACCGTCCCAACCAGTACCCATCCACCGACACCCTCATCCGTCTGGCTGAACTGGTCCTCACCCTCAACAACTTCTCCTTCCAATCCTCCCACTTCCTCCAAACCAAAGGGGTAGCCCTGGGCACCCGCATGGACCCCAGCTATGCCTGCCTCTTTGTTGGGTACGTGGAACAGTCCACCTTCCGCAGTTACACCGGCACCACTCTCCATCTGCTCCTCCGCTATATCAAAGACTGCATCGGCGCTACCTCGTGCTCCCACGAGGAGGTTGAACACTTCATCAACTTCACCAAAACCTTTCACCTCGATCTCAAATTCACCAGGACAATCTCAGACACCTCACTCCCCTTACTGGAACTCTCCATCACTGTCTCCAACAACTGACTAACCACAGACTATACTACAAGCCCACCAACTCCCACGTCGACTACACCTCCTCCCACCCTACCTCCTGTAAAAACATCATCCCTTATTCCCAATTCTTCTGCCTCTGCCGCATTTGTTCCCAGGATGACCAATTCCACCTCAGGAAGTCCGACATGGCCTCCTTCTTCCAAGATTGCAATTTACCTTCCCATGTGGTCAACGATGCTCTCCCGCACATCTCCTCCACTTCCTGCACCACTGCCCTTGAACCCCACTCCTCCCAATGCAACAAGGACAGAAACCTTCCACACCACCAACCTCTGCATACATCGCATCATCCTCTGCCACTTCTATCACCTGCAGATGGACCCCACCATCAAAGATCTATTTCCCTCCCCAGCCCTATCAGTGTTCCAGCGAGACCATTCCCTCCGCGACTCCCTCCTCAGATCCACACATCTCCCCCCCAATCAGCCCACACTCCACTCTCAGCACCTTTCCCTGCCATCATAGCAAGTGCAAAACCTGCGCCCACACCACCCCCCTCAACTCCGTCCAAGACCCCAAAGAATCCTTCCACATCCAACAGAAATTTACCTGTACCTCCACCAAGGCCATCTGCTGTATCCTTTGCACACAATGTGGTCTCCTCTGCATCAGGGAGACAGGACGCCAACTTGTGGATCGTTTCAGAGAACATCTCTGAGACACCCACACCCACCAGCCCCACCGCCCCGTGGCCGAACACTTCAACTCCTCCTTCCATCCATCAAGGACATGCAGGTCCTGGGCCTGCTCCATCGACAAACCGTTACTACCTGATGCCTGGAGAAAAAACGCCTCATATTTTGCCTTGGGACCCTGCAACCACACAGGATCAATGTGGATTTCATTGGTTTCCTCATTTCCCCTCCTCCCCCCACATTATCCCAGTCCCAAGCTTCCAACTCGGCACTGCCCTCTTGACCTGTCCATCACCTTTCCCATCTATCCACTCCACCCTCCTCTTTGACCTATCACCTTCCCCCCAACCCCACCTCCCTCCCACTTATCTCTCAGCCCCTTGGCCCACAAGCCTCATTCCATGAAGGCCTTGTCCTGAAACGTTGATTCTCCTGCTCCTCAGAGCCTGACCTGCTGTGCTTTTCTAGCACCACGCTCTCGACTCTGATCTGCAGTCCTCACTTTCTCCTCCGGATTGGTATTGAACAACATGTGGAGGAAGCATTAAAGGTGGCAAGGGGGCAAAATGTATTCTGGGTGGCGGATTTCAATGTCCACCACCGAGACTGGCTTGGTAGCAGCACTGCTGGTTAAACTGGTCAGGTCCTAAACCATATCGCTGCTAGACTGGGTCTGTGGCAGGTGGTGAGGGAACCAACAAGGAAAAATGTTCTCAACCTCATCCTTCTCAATTTGCCAGCTGCAGATGCATCTCTCTATGACAATACCAGTAATTATGGCCATCGCACAGTCCTTGTGGAAGTGAAGTCCTACCCTCACATTGAGAATACTCTGCACTGTGTAGTGTGGCCAGACTTTGAACAGATCTAGCAACTCAAGACCGGGTATCATGACACAGTAGACCCTCAACAGTAACAAAATTTGACTCCAGCACAATCTGTCATCTCATGGCCGGCCATATCCCCCAGTTAACCATTACCATCAAGGCTGGAGATCAACCCTGGTTCAATGGAGAGTGCAGGAGGGTACGCCAGGAACAGCACCAGGCATACTTGAAGATGAGGTGTCAACCTGCTGAAGCTACCATATAGGGCTACTGGCATGCCAAACAGCATTAGCAGCAAGTGATAGAGCTAAGCGATTCTACAACAAAGCAGATGAGGCACAATCCTCAATGATGGGGAGCCCAACACATCAGTGCAAAAGATAAGGCTGAAGCATTCCCAATAATCGTTTTGTAATTTTTTGTTTTGTTTTAATATTCTGTACAATCTTCTGACCTGCCAACTATCTTTTGTTGGACTGTGTCTGTTCTGGACTTTCTGGAATATCCCTTAAATGTTTCCTGCTGGCATCTCTGCCAACCTATCCCTTAATCAAAATTGCCAGTTCACTTTCTCCAGCTCTGCATGCATGCCTGCTTAACTGCCATTGTTTAAATTCAAAACAGTAGTCCCAGACCCACACTTCTCTCCCTTAAACTCTATGTAAAATTTGTCACAGCTGCCCAGGGGCATTTTTACTAGAAGATCAGTAATTAAGAGCATAAGACATAGGAGAAGAAATTAGACCATTCAGCCCAGCGAGTCTGCTTCACCAGTCAAGCATGGCTTTAAGTTTCTCAAACCCATTCTCCTGCTTTCTCCCCATAACCATTGACACTCAATAACCTATGCATCTCAGTCTTAAATATACTCAATGACCTGGCCTGCACAGCCTTCTGTGGCAATGAATTCCACAGATTCACCACTCTCTGGCTGAAGAAGTTTCTTCTTATCTCCATTCTAAAAGGTCTTCCCTTCCCTCTAAGGCTGTGCCCTTGGGTCCTAGTCTCTCCTACCAATGGAAACATCTACACAATATCTATTCTGTCTGGGCCATTCACTATTCTGTATGTTTCAATTAGATCCCCCCCATACTTCTAAACCCCATCAAGTACAAACCCAGAGTCCTCAAACGTTTCTCTTACATTAAGCTTTTCTTTCATTCCTGGGACTGTTCTTGTGAACCTCCTCTGAACATGCTCCAGGGCTGGTACATCCTTCCTGAGATATGGGGCCCAAAACTACACACAAATGTGGTCTTGTCCCATCTCATTGGTCAAAGTCAGGTGTAATATAGCTTCCCTCAGGTTGGTACCAGAATATGCTGGTTTAAGAAAGTTTCCCGAAAACATTCAATAAATTCCTCATGTAGAGTACCTTTTCCCTTCTGATTTTCCAGTCCATACACAGATTAAAATGCCCCATGATAATTGCTGGAACCTTTTACGAAGCTCCCATTATTTCTACCCCCCCCCATCCTACCATGTAGTTATGGTTAGGGGTATGTACACAACTCCTACAAGTGACTTCCTGCTTTTATCATTCCTGAGATTGCTTTGATATTCTGGTTTCCTGAATTTCGGTCATCCTTCTCTTTATCTTTAACCAGTGTGACAATGCTGTCATTTTAACATGATCATTTTGTCTATGGGTTGTTTTTAAGAGAGGTTGTAAAGGCAGAGGTGCCGAGGGGTCTAGGAAGAGTCTGGTATAACAGTGGCAGGGGAGTGGCCAGTTCTCCCAGTTCAGCTTTTTCCTAGTTTGGTTTAGTTCTGGCAGTCGCAAGATACTGGAGTCCAGGAAAGGTTGCAAACTTCAGCAGATGATTCCTGACTGACTTTCTCTCTGAAATCTCTGGATGTTGTTCCCTCCTGCCTGTAAGAATCTGTGTTTCGATTTACCTTTTTGCCAAGGGGTTTGGAACAGTTCCTTAGCTAAATTGCTGTATCGGGTCGGTTAAGTTATTCTAAAGTCCGTTTTCTTTTGTTCGTGTTTCAACTGTAGTGTTTAAATAAATTCTGCTTTGCTTAAAGCCGAGTGGTCTGACCAGCTGCATCACACCTGGAATATCCACTTCACATCTGCCTTTCAAAAAAAAGTTAGGGTCTGCAGTCCTCACTTTCTCCTCCTACATTGACACATCATTTTTATCACTGAGCTGCAACTCCTGCTATACCCTAAAAGGACCATTGAGAGTTGGTAGGGATTGTGATTGAACACAATTCTGCTGCTGCTGATGACCCACAGTGCCTGAGGGATCCCCAGACTTGAGCTGATAGTTCTATGTGAATGTATCTCATTTTGCATGGTGGCAATGCCTCACAACATAAAGGACCGTGTGGTCATCACTCTTGCCAATAGCATCATGGAAGATGCATTTCTGACATGCATAGATCGATAGATAGGAACTGGGTTAATTGGATTCTCCCTGTTGTCAGTTCCCTCACCATCTGCCTCAGACCCAGTCTTGCAATTATAACCTACAGAGGATGACTGGTTCATCGAATCCCTACAGCGTGGAAGCAGGCCATTCAGCCCATCAAATCCACACTGACCCTGCAGAGAGCATCCCATCCCACCCCACCCCCACCTTTAATCCACTCAGCCCGCACACTAATGGATGACCTGGCATGGTCAATGCAGCTAACCTGCACATCTTTGGACTGTGGGAGGAAACCAGAGCACCCGGAGAAAACCCACGCAGACACGGGGAGAATGTGCAAACGCCCGCACACTAATGGATGACCTGGCATGGTCAATGCACCTAACCTGCACATCTGTGGACTGTGGGAGGAAACCAGAGCACCCGGAGAAAACCCACGCAGACACGGGGAGAATGTGCAAACTCCACAGTCAGTCGCCCAAGGCTGGAGTTGAACCTGGGTCCCTGGCACCATGAGGCAGCCGTGCTAACCACTGAGCCACCATGCCACCCAGTTCAGACTGTGCTACAGAGCCACCCTGGTTGATGAAGAAGTCCATGTTCACAACCCAGAGTAGTGTCACGACTGTGTAATTATGTCCTGACAGAAGTTAGGAATAAAAATTATTAACAGCTATGGCTGTTTAGAAAAAGATGTTAAGCTGTTTGCAGAAAGCTGCTGAAACCAGGTGTGCTAGAAGTCACCTGACTATTGCTAGTTCAACATGGATTAGGGAGACATATCCAAAGCTGTAAACATTTTCCTGCAGGAGTTAACAAAGCTCAGTTTGAAAACATAAACTTGGGCATGGACCAGAATATGGAACTGTGCGTTTGTGCACTTTGGCAGGAAGAATAGAGGAACTGAATCTTCTTTAAATCCAGAAAACACAGAAGGGAGGGATTCAGGAATCCTCGTTCATGAAAAACAAAACATCTAAATTGAGCAGGTAATAGGGAAGGCAAATGGAACGTTGGCTTTTTATTTTAAAGGGAACAGAGAACAAGGAGGTTCTACTAAACTAGAACAAAAACGGAAGTTGCTGGAAAAGCTGCTGCATCGCCAAATACCAGACTAATGCTGTTTACACGTTCCCTGATGACACCACCACAGTCGGTCGAATCTCAGATGGCAACAAAACAGACTATAGACGGGAGGTGGAAGACCTGGGAAAATGGTGCACTGGGAATAACCTCGCTCTCAATACCAGCAAAACCAAGGGAGTCATTATTAACTTTCAGCGGGATGTTCCTCATGCCCCCCTACACATTAACAGCACAGAGGTGGAACAAGTGGAGAGTGTCCAGCTCCTGGGTGTGGTCATCCACAACAAGCTTTCTTGAACTCTTCATCTGGACACACTGGTTACAAAGGCCCAACACGTCTCTTCTTCCTCAGGCAGCTGAGGAAATTTGGCATGACGGCAAATACCCTTGCCAACTTTTATAGGTGCGTTATCGAGAGCGTTCTTTCTGGATGTATCACTACCTGATATGGCAACTGTACCATTCAAGATCGGAGATGGTTACAGAGAGTGGTGAACTTGGCCTGGACAATCACAAAGGCCAACCTCCCATTTATAGAAACCACCGACAAGGCCCACTGTCAAGGAAAGGCCGCCAGCATTCTCAAAGATCCATCCACCCTGGCAACGCTTTTCTACAACCTCTACCATCAGGGAGAAGGCACAGAAGCCTGAACACGCACCAGCCGGTTTCATAACAGCTTCGACCCTACTGTTGTTAGAATACTGAATGGACCCACAAACTCTTAATATTCTTCTCTACCTGAGTTTTTGTCTTTGCTGCCAGTTACCTCTTATTTACTTATCTATGCGACTTAACTCTGTGTCTGCCTGTATTGCTCACAAGACACAGCTTTTCACTGTGCCTCGGTACACGGGACAATAAATTCAACTCAATTCAATGTAGATAGAGTGGGAAAGAGGGCCAAAATGTGGAAAATGGAGTTTAACATGGATAAGTTAAAAAAAGGTCACCAGCATTCTCAAAGATCCATCCACCGCTGAAAGTTAATAATGACTCCCTTGGTTTTGCTGGTATTTAGAGCTAGGTTGTTCTCAGTGCACCATTTTCCCAGGTCTTCCACCTCCCGTCTGTAGTCTGTTTTTCTACAACCTCTTTCAATAGCTAGCAGGAGAGAAGGTACAGAAGCCTGAACACACACACCATCCGGTGTCAAAACAGCTTCGACCCTACTGTCATTAGAACACTGAATGGACTCTCAAGCTCTTAACATTCGCCTGTACCTATGTTTTTGTTTTTGCAGCAGTTTACCTATTATTTACTATCTATGCTACTTAACTCTGTGTCTGCCTGTATTGCTGCAAGACAAAACTTTTCACTGTGCCTCGGTACACGGGATAATAAATTCAATTCAATTCAATTCAATTCATTTCATGCTCAGCAGACCTGGCAGCATCTGTGAAGACAAATCAGAGTTAATGTTTCGGCTCCAGTGGCGCTTCATCTGAACTCTACTAAAACTACACAAGGCACTAGTCAGACCACTGCTGGAATACTAGGAGCAGTTTTGGGTCACTTATCTAAGCAAAGATATGGACGCAGTCCAGAGAAAGTTCACTAGGCTGATCGCAGGTATGGACAGACTGTCTTGCGAGGAGACATTGAGTAGGTTGGATCCGTCTTCCTTGGAATATAGAAGAATGAGAGATTACCATATTGAAATACACATGATCCTGAGGGAACTTGACTTGTTGAAGGGGTAAGGACCAGAAGGCATAATATCAGAGTAAGGGGCCACACAATTATAGATTAGATTAGATTCCCTACAGTCTGGAAGCAGGCCCTTCGGCCCAACCAGTCCACACCGACCCTCCGAAGAGTAACCCACCCAGACCCATTTCCCTCTGTCTAATGCACCTAACACTACGGGCAATTTAGCATGGCCAATTCACCTGACCTGCACATCTTTGTGGGAGGAAACCAGAGCACCCAGAGGAAACTCCACACAGACAGTCGCCCGAGGCTGGAATCAAACCTGGGTCCCAGGTGCTGTAAGGCAGCAGTGCTAACCACTGAGCCACTGTGCTGCTTGGAGTCATGCTGCACATAACCAGACCCTTTGGACCAGCTCATCCATGCTGACCAAATCCCAAACTAAACTAGTCCCACTTGTGTGCATTTGACCCATATCCCTCTAAACCTTTCTTTTCACGTACTTATCCAAATGCTTTTTAAATGTTGTAATTGTACCTGCATTCACCACTTCCTCTGGAAGTTCATTCTACACACGAACCACACTATATGTGAAACGTTGCCCACTACTGTCCCTTTTAAATCTTTCTCCTCTCATCTTAAGAATATGCCCCCTGGGTTTGAACTCACCCACCCTAGGGAAAAGATCTTGGAGAGATGAGGAGGAATTTTGTCTCTCAGAGGGCAAAGAATCTGTGCAATTTATTGCTGTCGAGACTGGGTCATTAAGTCTATTCAAGTTTGAGATAGAGAGAATTTTAATCAGGAAGGGAATCAAGGGTTTGGAGAAAAGGCAGGGAAGTGGGGTTGAGGAATTTCAGATCAACGATGATCTCATTGAATGGCAGAGCAGACTCGATGGGCTGAATGGTCTATTTCTACTTTGATATTTTACAGTCTTCTAGCCAAGCATTGGAGGTGGGAGAAGGGCTATCCCTGCTGTACCTTTGCCATGTTTGGAACATGACCTTGTGTAGGTCACCGGGTAACAACAGCCATCTCAGTTTGTCAGCTAAGAATGGTTCCAATCTGGCAAGCTGTACAGACAGAAAGGAGGAACTCGGACTGCTGATGCTAGAGAGTCCGTGTCAAAAAAATGTGGTGCTGGAAAAGCACAGCAGGTCAGGTAGCATCCGAGGAGCAGGAGAATCGATATTTTGGGCATCTCTGTGTAGACAGAGATTTCATATTAAACCATCTGGGATAAATATATCACCAGACTTGGAAAGAGTGAGTGAGTGTGAGACAGAGAGAGAGAGAGAGATACAGAGGGAAAGGGCTCAAAACAACTAGCAGACTGCTGTGAAATAACAGGGCAGCTAAATATATACCTTCAGAATCAGTAGTTCGGAATCTTCCCTCTGAAAATGTGTTGTCCTGTGGAGTCTGCTTGCATAAGAAAACATCTACCACTTGACTACAGGTGGCATCACATCGGACATTAAATGTTAATCTCTTTTCTTCAGAAGTAAGGAACACAAAGCATTGGGCTTCAGCGATGTACACAAAGATTTATTAGGAATTTACTCTTGTAGGTCAAAGAGTGTGGTGCTGGAAAAGCACAGCCGGTCAGGTAGCATCCGAGGGGCAGGAGAGTCGTCTTTTGAGCATAAGCTCTTCATCAGGAATGTGACTCTCCTGCTCCTCGGATGCTGCCTGACTGGCTGTGCTTTTCCAGCACTACACTTTTTGACTCTGATCACCAGCGTCTGCAGTCCTCACTTTCTCCTTTTTTCTGGTAAGTACTCTTTCTGTTTTATCTATACAAGATTTGTTGTAATCTTGATATCTGTAATGCTTAGTTGATAATATTATTCCTTTGTCCCTCAGGAACCTCCAGCGATAATGAGTAATAACAGTGAAACTGTTTAAACCAATACCTTGCTGATGACAGTACATTCCGTGTTCTCATTACCTTCGGCGTGGTGACCAAAATGGAAAAGAGACTTCATGGAGTCCAGAATCAATACTGAGGTCTCCCAGGGCAACACAGTACACCAGTGTGCCACCAGCTGTACTGGGCCTGAGCTGCCGGTGGGGCAGGACTTATCCAGGGATGGTGATGTCCAAGACGTTGCCATACTCACCACATCATGCCTTACAGATAACGTCCTGTGGCACAACTTTTCCAATTTTGACAGTAGCCCCCACATGTTGGTAAGGAAGTCTTTGTAAGGTTGGTAGGGACAGGTTTGCCATTTCTGTATCTGAATCAAGTGCCTTGGACAATGTTGGTGGTCCATTTATTTTATTCTCGTTGTACTTTTGCGCAGAGTTTGAATCCACCCAATCTCTGGGCCTTTCCTGAGAGAAATTAGGAGTCACACACGCTCTGCTGGCTCTGGAATCACAAGCAGGCCACAGCAGGAGGGATTTTACACCTGCACAATAGTTTCATGGTCATCATTCCTGCTGCTGTTGACCTCCTCTGCCAATCGAGCCATGTCTCCCTGGTATCAGTATCCTCCTCAGATCGCCTAGATAAGATTCAAGTAACACATTATTTTATACAATACAAGCACCTTTGTTTGTCAACAGTGTACTTGTGAATTTTCTCTTGCCCCCTTTCATACCTTCCATAAAATAAAGCATAAATGAGATATTTCTTTCTTTCCCCGTTCCATCACAGCTTGGTATGGCAACTGCCCTGCCCAAGACCGCAAGAGAGAGTGGTGGACACCACCCAGTCCGTCAGGCAAACCAGCCTTATTCCATTGACTTCGTGTACACTTCCCGCTGCTTCAGGTAAGCAGCCAACATTAGCAAAGACCCCTCTTACCCCAGTTATACTCTCTTCCAGCCTCTTCCGATAGACAGAGGGTACAAAAGATTGAAAACACTTACCAACACATTAAAGAACAGCGTCTTCTCCACTGTTATCAGACCTATGAACAGACCTCTGATGCTTAGAGCTGATATTTCTTTGAACCTTCCTTGTGGCTGTAACACTATGTTCTCTTCTGTTACCCTGGCATACATGTGTGAGGTATAATTGCCTGGACAGCATACAAAACAATACTTTTCACTGTTTCTCAGCATGTGTGACAATAATAAATCAGATCAAATCAATCTGAGGACTCCTCTTAATGGCTTCGAATTGGCTTCCAGGAAATACATTTTCTTTTGTTTTGCCCCCTGTGTATTTGTTGCATTCACACAGGAACATTTCCTTCTGTAGTTGTATTCACGAATGGAGGATTTGCACTCAGAAGAAGAATTAGAAGAATTTATCACAATTCTCAAGAACTATCAACCCCATTAAACTTAAAAGACATGGTGGCTCAGTGGTTAGCACTGCTGCCTCACAGCACCAGGGTCGCAGGTTCAATCCCAGCCTTGGGTGATTGTGTGGAGTTTGCACATTCTCCCCATGTCTGTGTGGGTTTCCTCCTCTAATCCAAAAATGTGCAGGTCAGGTGAATTGGCCATGCTAAATTGCCCGTAGTGTTAGGTGCATTAGTTAGAAGGAAATGGGACTCGGTGGGTTACTCTTCGGAGGGTCGGTGTGGACTGGTTGGGCCAAAGGGCCTGTTTCCCCACTGTAGGGAATCTAATCTAAAAGTCACAACACATCAATTTCCAAGATACTATAGTGTTTAAATTGATGCAACAGGCATAGAGAAGCAACAACAAAATAAAAACCCTTTGGCAAAATAACTGATACACAAAAAGCCACCATGTTAGACCCATCTTCTGCAGATTGGTGGAGTCACAGTCATACTGCAGGGTTTTGGAATTTGAAACACTTTAACCAGGCAGTTGCTACACCTTTTACTGCATCTCAGGTCTCAACCTCAGAATTAAAATCATAATGGCATCCGCAATATTATCCCCTTGTGGATCCTGAGCATTTGCAGCCCTAAGTCAGAGATGCCAGATTCATTTGTGAGTAATTCACGACCTCAGTGATTTCACGTTTCCCTCACTCCTGGTCAGCTGAGTGTTCCTCGTTGGCGGGTTTGAAGCTGTTCAGTCTTCTTTGCAGTTGCCCTCTCTTCCCTGCTGTTACAGCTCCTCTCTCCCTAACTCTCTTTTCGGTTGTTGGTCTTCACTCAGCCTCTGGGTGGCCTCCCCATACTCTCTTGCAGCCTTCTGACTCTGCCCAGCATCCATCCTGCACTGTCTACCCCTCGGGTCCTCTGATCACTGGATGTTTTTCCTCCCACATTTGTTCTGGATAGGCTTACAGTAAACCCATCAGCAGCAAATACAAGAGTTTGCGATTGGGAAAACATCATTTCTGGATTGATCCCTTTATATTCTGGTGCTACTGGCAAATTTCTTGAAATCAGTTTCAGGTTGATTAATCCACCCCCCCCACCCCACCCCACCTCCACCCCCCCACCTATTCTTTGCTTTGTCCCACAGTTCAATATCAGGGAGCATTTCTGGATTTTTTTTAGATTAGATTGACTAAGTGTGGAAACGTCCTTCAGCCCAACAAGTCCACACCGACCCTTTGCCTGAGGCGGGAATAGAACCCGGGTCTCTGGCGCTGTGAGGCAGCAGTGCTAACCACCGTGCTGCCCTTATGAAGAACCTGATGAAGGAGAGGCGCTCTGGACATGAGCCCATAATACGGTTCAGTTACGCTCTCCAGAAGCGAAGAATGATCTCACATAGGGATATGCGGGCAGAAAGAATGAGTTCAGGCTCATTGTGCCTTTTAGGATTACTCAGAAACTGAGAGACCAACCCACCCCACCCCCACTACGCTCTCCATGGCAACACCGGAGCCAATCACTGCCTTTTCCAATCAGTAGGTAAAACACAAGGAACCCCCCACCCCCACCGCTCTCTCTCTGGCAACACCGGAGCCAATCACATTGGCTGCCTTTTCCAATCAGTAGGTAAAACACAAGGAACCCCCCCCACCCCCTCTATGGCAACACCGAAGCCAATCACATTGGACAATGCAGCCAATCAGTAGGTAAAAACACAGGGACTGCAGATGCTGGACACCAGGGTCTAGATCAGAGTGGTGCTGGAAAAGCACAGCAGTTCAGGCAGCATCTGAGGAGCAGGAAAATCGATGTTTCGGGCAAAAGCCCTTCATCATGAATAGAGCCTTTAGGGTGGAGAGATAAATGAGAGGGGGTTGGGGTGGGGAGAAAGTAGCATGGAGTACAGTGGGTGAATGGGGTTGGGGATGGAGGTGATAGGTCAGAGAGGAGGGTGGGTGAAGGTAGCAAAGAGTACAGTGGGTGAATTAGTACCCTCTTCTCCAGTCGCATGTTGTGATCACATGGCATTTGGCATTCTTGGGATTTTCCTGCCAAATGCAAAACGAGAAGCCTTGGCGTTTGAGGGAGCTTCAATGTTTCGCACCACCATTTCTGTGATGCCCTCGTGTTGACGACACATTGGCGCTGGGCTCTGATTTCACCACGTCTGACACACTGTCATTGCTGCAAAGAGGTGTCACTGCAGTCCTCTGCTACATGGCATGTTGTGACAACAGTACTGGCAACCCCTTCAGAAAAAGAGATGAACCAGGCTCACTTGCAAAGCACAGCACCTTTACAGAGTCAAGGTTTCTCATTTATTTTGACATAAAAGGTCAGAACAAAGCAAAGGGTTTTTTTTTGAAAGCATTCTGATTGTCAATACTTCACAATACACTTCAACTGCAGCGTTAGAATATACAGTATTGAAACACACGACTTAGGCTGTTTCGATTCAATCGGCTGAGGTGCAGCCCGCTGACTGTTATGGTCAACTTGCACTATGAAGTCAAGCCTTTTATTTCAACATAGTTTCGTCGACTGGGAAAAGAAAAGAACTAAGACATCTCTGAAAACCTCAATCACATGCCAGTAAGTTAAGTCACTGAACTCACTAAAATTGACGGAACTTTCCAAACTGCATGCAGAAACACACACTGGCCAACCTGTTCAGGCAGGTCTGGGTGGGGATGGTGGGAGAGGGGTAAGGGTGGGGTTGGAGAGTGGCTTTTGGGTTGGGAGGAGGGCAGGGAAGTGAAAACTTTATCATTTACACGTCAAACGTTGGCTCTTTACTGTGCTTCAAGCATTTTCAAAAAGAAAAGGTAAAAACGATTTTGAGTCCCAGGGTGACCGGCGTCCTGCATAACACAGCAGCGACATTCCCCACCCACCCCCTCCCCACCCTCACCTCCACCACAGGAAATGTCCTGCTTTCACTGCAGTCAGACCAGGCTCCATCAAGGTCCCAAAACATTGTCCATGAGGATCTCTGTCCCAGCTTAAAGCAGGTCTCCGCGGATTCTTGAATGGCACACCAAAGTAACGGGCAGTCGGAAATGTTTAAAAAATAAAACACATGCTGGACTGTTCTCTTTCATCTGGTGGGATGGCTTTCAGTGATACAATCCCCACCCCCCGGCCTGGGGAGGAGGGAGTTCATGGATAGCGAAATTACCAGGGCGTGTGTCCGTATGGAGAGCCACATCAGGAATGGGAGCAGCCATTCTTCCATCATCTGTCAGGAGCAAGGAGCAGGGAGTGGGAGCAGGGAGCAGGGAAGGGGGAACAGGGAGCAGG
This sequence comes from Chiloscyllium plagiosum, assembly GCF_004010195.1. Classification (NCBI taxonomy): domain Eukaryota; kingdom Metazoa; phylum Chordata; class Chondrichthyes; order Orectolobiformes; family Hemiscylliidae; genus Chiloscyllium; species Chiloscyllium plagiosum. The sequence continues at coordinate 92,755,365 of NC_057720.1, read as the reverse complement.
GAAGGGGGAACAGGGAGTGGGTGCAGGGAGTGGGAACGGGTGCAGGGAGTGGGAGCAGGGAGCAGGGAGTGGGAACAGGTGCAGGGAGTGGGATCGGGTGCAGGGAGTGGGATCGGGT
>NC_057720.1:92746995-92750159 GCF_004010195.1 Chiloscyllium plagiosum | reverse complement strand
CCCACCCCACCTCTCTTCCCGGTCTAGCACCGCTCCCACCACCCCCCTTGCCCGACGTCCCAGTCCGAGACTGCGCGCCCTCCCCCCACTTCCCTTCCCAGTCTCACACTGCCCCATCTCCTCTCCCCGGTCTCTAACACTGGTCGTCCTGATCCTGCCCCTGGCCTTGGTCGGTGAGAGTGAGGGGTGGTCCAATGCCGATGGTAGTTGCCCCTGAGCCCGTGGCCCTCGGCCCGGCTGGGCTGCCCCCACCCTGGCGCGGTAGCTGCCGTTGGGCAGCTGCCAGCTGTGGCGGAGTGGCGGTGCCGACGAGATGGTGTGCGAGCGGCCGAGGCTGGTGGCGACCGCGGCCTCGAAGGTGAGGGTTTCCTCCCCGGGGCCCTGCTCCTGGTCCAGGCTTCCCCCTTCCTCGTGCAGGCTCAGGGACGGCTCCGAGATGTAGCGCAGCGGCGTCGAGTGCTGGCTCTCGCTCTTGGTGCTCAGACCCGGCGACTCGCCCCACAGGGCCTTGCTGGGCCGCACTCTCAGTGACTGGTAGCGGCACTCGCCCTTGCCCCTCGGCGTGGCCTGCTCGCAGGAGGAGGACGGCGGTGGTGACCACGGCTCAGGCCGCTGGGCAACCGGAGAGTACGAGATGTGCGGCCGCGGTTTTGGGGGTGTCTGCGGGAGCTGCCGTCGCCCCTGTCTTGGCGTGTTGGTCCCAGACGTCGAAGGGATCGGGCTCTCACTGACTGGACTGCTGGCCTGCAAGAAACAAGATGGAGAAACATGACTGCCTGTTCCTCTCCTGGAGGTGGGCAGAGGTGGGGTGCGCAGGGGGTGGGAGGTTTAGAGGCGCAGAGCCTCCCGGGTGTGGGCATCACTGGCTGGCCAGCATTTATTGCCCGCTCCTAGTTGCTCCTTCAAGGTGGTGACGAGCTGATCCACAATACCATTAGGGAGGGAATTCCAGGAATTTGACCCAGTGCGGGAACAGTGAGGTTGGTGAATGGCTTGGAGGGGAACCTGCAGGAGTTCTTGTCTATTTACTGCCCTTGCCCTTCTATATGGGAGTGGTCGTGGGTTTGGAAGGTGCTGTCCGAGAATCTTTGATGAATTGCTGCAGTGCGTCGTGATTCATGAAATGCAGCAGACCCCAGCTCTCCAAACGGCAGCATACAGCTTTTTGAGTGAGGATCATTGCACTGGGTGTGTGTATGTCTATGTGTGAGTATGTGTTCTGCGTATATGTGAATGTGTGTGTGTGTGCAAGTATGTGTACACATATCTGTGAGAGAGGGCGAGTGTGAGTCTGTGTGTGCCTGTGTGCATGTGACTGCGTGCGTGTCTATGTGTGAATGTGTGCATGAGTGTGTGTGTGTGTCGTGTATCTGTGAGTTGTATGGGTCTATGTTTTGTTTGTGTGTGTGTTTAGTGTGAATGTGATTGTGTGTGTGAATGCGTGCGACAGAGTGTGTGTGTCTGTATATGTGTATCTGTGCAATTGTGAATTGGTGCATATGTGTCTAGGTGTGAGTGTGTGTCTGAGTGTGAATGTGACTGAGTGTGAGAGAGAGTGTTTTGTGTCTGAGTTTGTGTTGTGAGTGTGTGTGTTGTGAGTGTGTATGTCTGTGTTTGTGTGTGTGTGAATGTGTGAGTATGACAGTGTGTGTGTGTTGTATCTGCATGTGTATGTCTGTGTGTATCTATGTGTGAGTCTGTGTGTTGTGTGCCTGTGTTGTATCTGTGTGTGAGTGTGTGAGTGTGAATGGAGTGCACGTGTCTGATGTGTGCATGCTGGAGCTGAATGAAGGAAGCCGGTATGCACTGTCTTACCAGGACAATAAAATATTTTCCATCACCTTTCCATAATAAGTCTGGGCTTTTATAAAGGGGGTCTTATTTCTGTTTTCACTATCTTCCCCTTGCTATGTTTAGAAGACATGGAGCAATCTGTGAAGTTAGCAAATGTACAATGAAGACCTTCGTTGTGTAATTGGTTCTGTTTCAATGAGCAAACTGTCCTGGTAAGACAGTGCATACTGGCTTCCTTCATCCAGCAGCCAGCACCAATTTCTTCAAAGCTGCCAAAGCCTTATTTATTTGACAGAGAATTGGAAGAGTGAGCTGAATGGCCCCATGCTGTACCAATTCTTTGATTGCATGAACTCTGATGGAAGAGACTGACTGCAGTGTTGGTGAGGATTGAGGTGTTAGCTTGACAAAGATTCTCTGTTCTACTTTCATTAGTAAATGAGATGCTTTCTCTCAGCCACTCTTCTCATGTACTGTAATAGTTTTCGGAAAATCGTCGTGGTGCCACTCTCCAAGTGAAACAGTTTGTGGACGATTTCATGGCTTGAATTAGCAAGTGAATTTGAAGAATGATAAAACATACAAATAGTAAACAACAGGCACTGAGAATGAGTAAGGTAATCTATGAGTAAAAATAGTCTTGAAGAGACATCAAAGCATATAATTATTTAGATTCGTAGAGTCATAGAGATGTACAGCATGGAAACAGACCCTTCGGTCCAACCCGTCCATGCCGCCCAGATATCCCAAACCAACCAAGTCCCGCCTGCCACACCCGGCCCATATCCCTCCAAACCCTTCCTATTCATATACCCATCTAAATGCCTTTTAAATGTTGCTATTGTACCAGCCACCACCATTTCCTCTGGCAGCTCATTCCATACACGTACCACCCTCTGTGTGAAAAAGTTGTCTGTTAGGTCTCTTTTATATCTTTCCCCTCTCACCCTAAACCTATGCCCTCTAGTTCTGGACTCCCCCACCCCAGGGAGAAGACCATGACTATTTACTCTACCCATGATTTTATAAACCTCTATAATGTCACCCCTCACCCTCCGACACTCCAGGGAAAACAACTATAGCCTATTCAACCTCTCCCTACAGCTCAAATCCTCCAACCCTGGCAACATCCTTATAAATTTATTCTGAATCTTTTCAAGTTTCACAACATCTTTCCGATAGGAGGAATACCGGAATTGCACGCAATATTCCAACAGTGGCCTAACCAATGTCCTGTACAGCCGCAACATGACCTCCAACTCCAATAATCAATGCTCTGACCAATAAAGGAAAGCATACCAAACGCCTTCTTCACTATCCTATCTACCTGGACTCCACTTTCAAGGAGCTATGAACCTGCACTTTGTCTC
>NC_057720.1:92734810-92745046 GCF_004010195.1 Chiloscyllium plagiosum | reverse complement strand
CATCTAAACTCTTAACACTATGGTACTCCCAGTCTATGCTTGGAAAGTTAAAATCCCCTACCATAACTACCCTATTATTCTTACAGATAACTGAAATCTTACAAATTTGTTTCTCAATTTCCCTCTGACTATTAGGGGGTCTATAGTTGGAAAGTTAAAATCCCCTACCATAACTACCCTATTATTCTTACAGATAACTGAAATCTTACAAATTTGTTTCTCAATTTCCCTCTGACTATTAGGGGGTCTATAGTTGGTCTACAATCCCAGTAAGGTGATCATCCCCTTCTTATTTCCACCTAAATAACTTTCCTGGATGTATTTCCGGGAATGTCCTCCCTCAGTACAGCTGTAATGCTATCCCTTATCAAAAATGCCACTCCCCCTCCTCTCTTGCCTCCCTTTCTATCCTTCCTGTAGCATGTGTGTCCTGGAACATTAAGCTGCCAGTCCTGTCCATCCCTGAGCCATGTTTCTGTAATTGCTATGATATCCCAGTCCCTTGTTCCTAACCATGCCCTGAGTTCATCTTCCTTCTCTGTTAAGCCCCTTGCATTGAAATAAATGCAGTTTAATTTATCAGTTCTATCTTGTCCCTGCCTGCCCTGACTGTTTGACTCACTTCTGTTCTCAGCTGTACCCGTCTCAGATTGATCTCTTTCCTCACTGTCTCCCTGGGTCCCACCCTCTTCCCCCCACCTTACTAGTTTAAACCCTCCTGAGCAGCTCTAGTAAATCTCCCTGCCAGTATATTAGTCCCCTTCCAATTCAGGTGCAATGCATTATTCTTGTACAGGTCACGTCTACCCCAGAAGAGATTCCAAAAATGTGAATCCTTCTCCCATACACCAGCTCCTCAGCCATGCATTCATCTGCTCTATCCTCCTATTCCTATCCTTACTACTCTTGAAGACCTCCTTTTCAAATTCCTGCCTAACTCTCTGTATTTTCCCTTCAGAATCTCATCCTTTTCCCTTTCTATGTCGTTGGTTCCAAAGTGTACAATGACCTCCTGCTGGTTCCTCTCCACCTTGAGAACATTCTGCACCCTCTCTGAGACATCCTTGATCCTGGCACCAGGGAAGCAACACACCATTCTGATTTTTCACTGCTGGCCACAGAAACGTCTGTCTGTACCTCGGGCTAGAGAGTCCCCTAACACAGTCGATCGTTTAGAACCCGACATACCTCTCATTACATTGGAGCCAGTGTCAATACCAGAAACTTAGCTGCTCATGCTAAGTACCCCTGAGTTTCCATCATCCCCTACATTTTCCAAAACAGCATACTTGTTTGAAATGGGGATAGCCACAGAAGACTCCTGCGTTACTTGCCTACCTCTCTTACCCTTTCTGGAGTTAACCCATCTATGTGACTGCATCTGTGACTTTTCTCTCTTCCTGTAACTGCCATACATCACATCCCCTTGCTGTTGTAAATTCCTCATTGCCTCTAACTGTCATTCCAACCGTTCCATTCGATCTGATATGATTTACAACCAATGACATTTATTGCAGATATAATCCTCAGTAACCCGTAAACTCTCCCTAAACTCCCACATCCGACAAGAAGAGCATATCACTCTACTAAGGGCTATTTTTGCTTCTTCCAATCTGCAGACCCAGAAAATAGCCCCGTCTTATTCCTCTACAAAACACTGCTTCAGGCTAACTCAATACTTACGGCTTATATTTTTAAGTTTAGTCAAGAAGCATATCACAATAAGACATATAATCAAGAAAGAACCCACTCTACTCACTACTGCAGACTTACAGCAAGGCCCCAAGGCCACACTTAAAACTATTCACTTATCTGTCTCTGGGCTGTGACCTCTCCCAAACAGATTTCTCCAAGATCATCACTGTTTGTTAATTTTCCTAGATGCACTCTGATATCCAGTGACACATGAATTCAACAGCAAAGGCAGTAATTGTGCAGGTTCACTACTGTGTCAGTTAGCAGTGTGGGTATCTTTCTCTCTCTCTCTCCCCTGCACTGACCCCATCTTGTGCTGCCTTTGGCTGTTCCTCTCCCTTTTAAAAGTGTCGTCGTTTTGAATTTTTTTCTCCCAAGTTCCAAAACAACGCAACAACATATAAAACAGTAACTGGTAGTACAGAACTTGAGTATTGCTGAAAAAAGAAAAGTTTTATCAAAACTTTTCATTTTTAATTTATCAGGACAATTTGCTGAGAAATACCAATGCAAAGGGAAAAGTAACAGAATAAGAGGAAATTACTGATTGGTAGAGGTGTTGCCATAGGAAATGTGCCAGTTAATGCAGACTGACAGTTAACTGCCCAGGCTTTGTTTAAATATTAAACCTGGCACTTTGATTCTGAGGTATGGCCTTGCTCTGAGAAGTGAATCAGATCATAACTGTCACTTATTCTGCTCATTTGAAACAGATGCAGTGCATGCACAACGGATAGGGCCATGTGTTTATCTAGGTAGCTTCAAGCCTGAATGACAGCTTAACTCTTATTTAGCAAGTGTTTAATTGCATACTCGCATCTAATGCTGGTCACTTTACAGTGAACTTTACAAACAGGCTGGTTTGTTATTGTCAGTACATTTCTTATTGATTATCTTACAAATTGGTAATGTGTTATATAAATTATAGATGTTAGGTATGTTGGCCATATTTCCAAAGCACTATAGGATCAGATCAAATAGCATATTCTTTCAGTTGTCTACAATTGTGAATTATTCTGGTGAATAGAAGATGAAAAGTGTTGAGAAAATTTGTCTTTTTTTCCAGCCACACTCAAGATATCAAAAGCATAGAGAGCCTACAATTTTGACTCAATGTTAATGCCAGTTTGAGAAATAATTATGAGAGAAGCACGATAGCTGGGCCATTTCCACTGGAGGAGAGAAGACTGGGAAGATATGTCAGGCCTTGAGAATTATTTAAGGTTTTGATCAAGTGAATAGAAAAAGACTGGGGAATTGCAGAGGAGTAGTACAATTTAGGGTAAACAACACGGGAGTTGCAGGTAGGTAGGATAATGAAGAAGGTGTTTGGTATGCTTGCCTTGGTCATTGAGTACAGGAGTTGGGAGGTCATGCTGTGGTTGGTTAGGCCACATGTGGAATATTGCACGCAATTCTGGTCTCCCTCCTATAGGAAGGATGTTGTGAAACTCGAAAGGGTGCAGAAAAGACTTACCAGGATGATGGCAGGGTTGGAGGGTTTGAGCTATAGGGAGAGGCTGAATTGACCGGGGCTGAGGGGTGACCTTTATAGAGGTTTATAAAATCATGAGGGGCATGTGTAGGATAAATAGACAAAGTCTTTTCCCTGGGGTGGGGGAGTCCAAAGGTTTAAAGGTGAGAGGTCAGTGGTTCGCACTGCTGCCTCACAGCGCCAGAGACCCGGGTTCAATTCCAGCCTCAGGCGACTGACTGTGTGGAGTTTACACATTCTTCCCGTGTCTGCGTGGGTTTCCTCCGGGTGCTCCGGTTTCCTCCCACAGTCCAAAAATGTGTGGGTTAGGTGAATTAACCATGCTAAATTGCCTGTAGTGTTAGGTGCATTAGTCAGGGGGAAATACAGGGTAGGGGAATGGGTCTGGGTGGGTTACTCTTTGGTTGGGCTAAAGGATCTGTTTCCATATTGTAGGGAATCTAATCTAAGAGGGGCAAGATTTAAAAGGGACCTAAGGGAAACTTTTCAGGCAGAGGGTGGTACGTGTACGGAATAAGCTGTCAGAGGAAGTGGTGGAGGCTGGTACAATTACAACAACTAAAAGGCATCTAGATGAGTATATGAATAGGAAGGGTTTAGAGGGATATGGGCCAAATGCTGCAAATGGGACTAGATTAATTTCGGATATTTGGTCAGCATGGACGAGTTGGACCGAAGGTGTCTGTTTCCGTGCTGCACATCTCTGTGACTCCATGACTCTAAGTCATTGGCACTACTATGTTTGGGAAGTTCTGTAGCTGGGTGAAAGTGAGGACTGCAGATGCTGGAGATCAGAGTTGAAGAGTGTGGCGCTGGAAACGCACGGCGGGTCAGGCAGCATCCGAGGAGCAGGAGAATCGAAGTTTCGAGCATTCCCGATGAAGGGCTTTTGCCCGAAACGTTGATTCTCCTGCTCCTCGGATGCTGCCTGACCGGCTGTCCACATTCTGTAGGTGGGATTTTCCTACCTCTCCCATCACTGAGTTCCAATCACCTTCTGGCCTGTCCTGGCGTCAGACTGGAAGTTGTCAGGCCACAAAACGTGGCAGCCGAGGTAAACCATTCTGCCCATTGAGTTCTCTGCACCATTTAAATGAGATCACAGTTGATCTGATCATACTCAACTCCAGTCTCCTGCCTTTTCCCCATAACTCTTAACTCCCTTCCCAATTAAAAAATCAGTCTCAGCCTTGAAGGTACTTAATGGTCTAACCTCGACAGCCACTTGTGATAAAGAATTGCACAGATTCACTCCACTCAGAGAAGGAATTTCTCCTCATCTCTATCTTAGACAGGAGCGCCCTTATTCTAAAAATCTGCCGTCTGGTTTTGGACTCTCCAACAGGAGGAAACAACCTTTCTGCAACTGCTCTGTCAAGTCGCCTCAGAATAGAGTTGGTTTCAGTAAAGTCGCTTCACATTCTTCTATATTCCAGGCCCAACCTACTCAGCCTCTCCTCATAAGACAGTCTTTTCGTACCACAGATCAGCCTCCAATGTCAGTCTACCTTTCCTTGCAGAAGGGCCCCAAAACTGTCCACAGTATTCCAGCTGTAATCTGACTGGTGCCTACTAGAGCTTTTCCTTTCCAAGACCTCCCTGTTTTTATACTCAATTTCCTTTAAAATAAAATATTCCAGGTGTGGTTTGACTAGTGCTTTGCATAGTTTCACAAAACCTCCCTACTTTTATACTCCATTTCCTTTGAAATTTAGCAAACAGAATCAAGGAGAGATTAGGTTGAGGTGGACAGGATTATAATGGGTTTGGATAAGAGAGACAAGGAAAAGCTGCTCCTATTGGCTGATGGTTCAGGGACTAGGGGACCTAGATTGAAGGTTTTTGGTCGGGCGATACAGGAAAGGCAGAGGAAGGGGTCATATGAGGAAGAACATTTTCTCACAGCGAGTGGTAATGACCTAGAACTTTGGATAAAGTGTAAATTTCTCTTTATCTACCAACTCAGCCTCTGTGCTTCAATTTCCCACATTCTGAGCTCAGATCTGGTCTGACCGCAGCACATTGCATTTCAATGTTGAAATGAGGTATGTTCCTTTCGCTCACATCCAGACAGAATTCTACCCTTACCACCTACTCTTCTCAATGAAAACCAGCAAGGTTTAACTCTTTGAAGTTTGACTAGTCATAACTATTTAATTTAGAGCAGATGTACAGCACACTCGAACTCATTTTTTGAATAAATATCAGCTCCTCGTCTTTCTATTAAAGTACATACTGGAACCATCTGATATGAGCACAAGCCTGGGGCCTACCTGTCCCCGGTGGGAATGAGACCTGCTGAGACTTGGGGACCGAGAGAGCCGCCCATCCCGGGGATGGTGCTGTGGATACTGAGCACGTTCTGCTGAGGTGCATAGGGATCGATCAGGTGACAGCAAGTGTTTCCTTTCCTTTGAACGGCCTCTGTCCAGGCTGTCTATATAAGGGATGTCCACTGTTCGCAGCCCTGTGAAAGCGAAACACATCTCTGAGAACACAAGCTCATTCCGTTCTTAAGACTGCGATTATGATAATAGTAAGTACATCAAGGCAAAGATAACTCAAAACAGTCCAAGCCAGCATGGAACAGAATGCTAAGCCCAGCTAAGGGAAGGAGTGTGGCGCAGAGGCCCAGCAATAATCGCATTAGTTGTCACAAAGTCTGGGGGAATTAAAACTGAAGCCTTTTTTTCTGGAGCGTTGGAGGCAGAGGGGTGACCTTATAAAGGTTTATAAAATCATGGGGGACAAGGTAAGGCGAATAGCCAAGGTCTTTTTCCCAGTGGAGGGGAGTCTAAAACTCGAGGGCTAGTTTTAAGATGAGAGGAGAAAGATTTAAAAAGTACCTGAGGGATAACATTTTCACGTGGGGTGGGGGGGGGGGGGGGGGGGGAGGCAGTTCATGTATGTAATGAGATGAGTTGCCAGAGGAAGTGGTGGCGACAAGTACAATTGCAACAGTTAAAAAGCATCTGAATAAGTTGATGAATAGGAAGGGTTTAGTGGGATATAGGCCAAATGCTGGCAAATGGAACGATATCAGATTGGAATGTCTGATTGGTATGGATGAGTTGGACCAAAGGCTTTGTTTCCATGCTGCATGACAGTATGCTCACCTTGTAAAGGCCTCGCATTTGTCAAAAGCATTCAGAGTAATACTTGGAACTGGCCTGATAACAGGCTCTATTAGGTTTAACAATGTGTCAGAATGTTTTTCTCAAGCACATGCCTTTTGAGTTTGTTTGAGATATCCTCACCCTTTGTTCTCTCTTTAAGGACAAAAGGGTGAGGAGATCCTCTTTAGTGGTTACGTCTTTAAAAACAATCAGCTGTGAGTTGTGTCATCCATGTCAAAGATTCATGGAACTGCAGTGAATGCATTCAGAGTCCTTCAGGGCCTGAGTAGTTGCTGATAGACCTCTTCAGATAAAGATTCCACCCATCTTGCTCCTGTGGGAGCACAACCCTCTGGATTGCCCTTATTATTTCTTCTTTGCTGTTAAAGTCTTTGAGGAAAGAGTCAGCAGCCATAGTCTTTGATTCCTCCATCATCCATAAATGATTTCCTGTGTTCTGCCAAAGTGCAAAATGAAGTTTTAGTGCAGGTTGGTTTAGAAAAAAATGACATTGAGTTTTCAAAATGGCCTTCAGCTCATCACTTCTCTTTGTCCGAAGCATGCTGGTCAAGGGAAAACTGTCCTTGAATTTAACGTGCATGGTCGTGCAGTGTCATTCCAAATTCACCTTTTTACTTCTTGACACACCTTGGTGACACATCAGGCAAATGCTCTTGTCTTTTACAGTTGTGAACAGAATTTGTTTTCCCATTCTGTGTGGAAGTTGTAAATCTCTGATTTCCTTTTAGATGGTCCAGGTTCATCATTCACCATCGATAGCCAGGGATATGTTTTTATGTAGCTAAGATAAAGCCAAGCAAACACTAGCCTAGAACTGAGATCATACTTAGGGTTAGAGACTTACATTATACGTGACAAACCACCAAGAGCATAGGCTTTTTAACCAGCTGTTTAAACTAGTGATGGAGTCAGAGTCATACAGCACGGAAACACGCCCTTCTTCCCAACATTTCCATGCTGAACAGGTATTCTAAACTGAACTAGTCCTATTTGGCCCATATCCCTTTGAACCTTTCCTATCCATGTACCTGTCCAAATGTCTTTTAAATATTGTACCGTACCGACCCCCACCGCTCCCTCTGGCAGCTCGTTCACCACCCTCTGTGTGAAAAAGTGGCCCATCAGGTCCATTTCAATTCTTTCCTGTCTCACCGTTATACCTATACTCCCTAGTTTTGGACCCTGGGGAAAACACCTTGGCTATTTACCTTATCTATGCCCTTCATCATTTTATAAAGCTGTCACCCCTCAACCTCTTACGTTCCCAAGAAAAATATCCCAGTCTACCCAGCGTCTCCATATAACTCAAACCCAGCGGTCCCGGCAACATCCTTGCCAACCTTGTTTGCAGCCTTTCCAGTTTAACATCACGTTTCCTATAACAAGGCAACCAGAATTGAACTCCAACATAAATTTTGCACTTGCAGCCAACCATGACTTTTTTTTAAAAACAGGTCGAGAGGCTGCTTCCCCTTGTAGACTGTGCTGTCTCTCTGTTACTAGTCACGCTGCAGGTAGGCACCTGGATACACATCTCCGGAACATGTCTTGACATTGCTGACTGCATTTACATGCGGAGGAACAGGAGCCAGTCACTATTGGTCAGTTTGTTTCCAGGTCCCCGGGTTAGCTCATGTTGCTCATATAATGGATGTGGATGCAGCAGCATTCCCAGTAGCTTCTCTTTGTTCTGCATGATGTTATGAAGTTGAACTACAGCATGTACTGTACCTTTAAGAGAGAGTGAATGCTGGTCGGCACAGAGAGCTTACAAAAGCAGTCTCAGAGTGTACTGGAAAAATGAAAATATTGGGTGTGAAATGGAAAGCTGAGTTGGTTGCTGTTTTGACAACAGTTCGAATTTGACCAGTTCAAATTATAGAGTCATAGAGATGTACAGCACGGAAACAGACCCTTCGGTCCAAATCGTCCATGCTGACCAGATATCCCAACCCAACCTAGTCCCACCTGCCAGCACCCAGCCCATATCCCTCCAAACCCTTGCTATTCATATACCCATCAGATACTTTTTAAATGATGCAGGAGAAAACGGGGATGCTACAGATCAAAGTCGTGAGTGTGGTGCGGAAAAGCAGAGCTGTTCAGGTAGCATCCGAGGAGCAGGAGAATTGACGTTTCGGGTCCTGATGGAGGGTTTATACCCGAAATGTCGATTGTCCTGCTCCTCGAATGCTGCCTGACCTGCTGTGCTTTTCTAGCACCACCCTCTCGTGTTTAAATTATGCCCCAGGATATGAAAACCCAATTGAGTTTGAATTTATTGTTTTGCCAACATCGAACCAATGAGACAATTCGATGTTGGGGATATCAAAAAAGGTAGGGATTTTAAAAATCAGACAGAGCAACTACCATCAAGAGACAGAGAGAGAGAGAGACCCAAGACATTGAAACACTTTCTATTTTCTTTTTAGGTTAGATTCCCTACAGTGTGGAAACAGGCCCTTCAGCCCACACCTCCAAAGAGAAGCCCACCCAGACCCATTTCCCCTACCCTATATATGTCCCTGACTAACGCACATAACGCTATGGGCAATTGAGCATGGCCAATTCACCTGACCTGCACATCTTTGGATTGTGGGAGGAAACTCACACAGATACAGGGAGAATGTGCAAACTCCACACAGACAGTCGCCCGAGGCGGGAATCGGACTCAGGTCCCTGACGCTGTGAGGTAGCAGGGCTAACCACTGAGCCCCCGTGCCATCCATAATGGTACCTTTTCACAGTAAAAAGAAAGAAGACGACCCAGGGAGAACTTCAGCCGGAAGAAGAAAGACACCGAAGATGACAACGGCCGTGTGGTTTCGAAGTTAAGGTGATGTAATAAGTGTCTTATTAAAACTGCATATTGTTGTAGGGTTGGAGGCAAGTAATACACATTTCAGAGAAAGGGGTGCTCAGAGTTGTGAACAGCTGTTCAATGTTCACTTTTAGAATTAAGGAATAAATTGATATTATTTTAGTGGAATTTGGGTGTTCTCTGTCACTCATACTTTAATAAATGACGGGGCAGGGTCAGCTTTTCTGGGTGTTTGGTTTAATTAGCAGACAGGTCCACTGCCATGTTGGAACAATAAAGCTCCGAGTTCCGTGTATGGGAGTATTTTCAGGAAGCAGAAGTTACGTTGCAGCATTACAATTTTCGTGTGCTCAGTTTAGTGTAACGTAGGCAGTGTATGAGGGATTGAGATTGACCAATAGACTCAGTGATTGATGGCTTGAACTAGAAAGACAAGGGCAGTGTGCAATAACCCAGCCCATTGGTGGGGAATAACTTATCCCTCATTATTTCAAAGCTTACTGAATTAACATTTAAAATTTTGTCTCGTAACTCTCTCCCTCCTCCCGTTTAAACTTAATATTGAATTAATTTACATTGCCATCACTGTTTGCAAGATTGTACCATTTGGTCATGTTTTATTTTATTCACTGACAGGGAGATTTCAGTTATCAGTAGGAATAATAGGGTGGTTATGGTAGAGGATTTTAACTTTCCAAACATAGACTGGGACTGCCATGGTGTTCAGGGTTTAGATGGAGAGGAATTTGTCAAGTGTGAACAAGAAAGTTTTCTGATTCGGTATGTGGATGTACCTACTAGAGAGGGTGCAAAACTAGACCTATTCTTGGGAAATAAGGCAGGGCAGGTGACTGAGGTGTCAGTGGGGGAGCACTTTGGGCCCAGTGACCAAAATTCTACTAGTTTTAAATTAGTGATCAAAAAGGATAGATTGGATCTAAAAGTTGGAGTTTTAAATTGGAGAAAGGCCAATTCTGAACCAGAAGGGCACCAATATCCTGGGGGGTAGGTTTGCTAGCTATCTTCGGGGGGGGGTTTAAACTAATTTGGCAGGGGGATGGGATCCGGACTTGTAGTCCAGCAAGTAG